>NC_080169.1:91782601-92020399 GCF_950295315.1 Erinaceus europaeus | reverse complement strand
CTTTCCTCATTTTTGGGAGCTACGCTCTGCCCTAATCCAGTTTTCTAGTCCTTTTCTCAACTCTGATACCACCTTCCCAGACAATATTTTTAGTCCATCTGCATGTTAGCATCCCAGCCCAAATTTACTAAGTCATGGACTCCTTGCAACATACTTAAAATAGCCCTTCGATCTTCTTCCCATTTGAAGACCCCTAATTTCATTGGTTCTATTTCTCTTTTGGGTTCCTGTTTATTAAACTACTTGTCCTTCTTTATATCTTACTGTCTTACAGCCACCAAGCTGCAGATGCTACTATGATTCCATGCTGAATTCCCTGGGCAGATGACCTCATCAAGGTGTTCTGAAGTCTCACCTCTCCAGAGCCTAACTCATTAGGGAAAGACAGAAACAGGCTTGGGGTATGAATCGACTTGCCAATATCTATTTCCAGTAGAGAAGCAGTTACAGAAGCCAGACCTTGCACCTTTTGTACCCCATAAAGAATTTTGGCCCAGATTCCCAGAGGGATAAAGAAAAGGGAATGGAGGGGATGGGACACAGAACTCTGGTGGTGGGAATGGTATGGCATTATAGCCCTGTTATCTTATAATATTTTCAGTTATTATTAAATCACTAATAAAAAAATTGGTTCAAAGACTCAAAGAAAACATGTCAGAAACTGCACCACAATGTGATCCAAAACTCTATCTAAATTAGTCTGTGCTTTATCTTGCGAACACAGGAGGGCACTCAAAGCCAACAATTAGTCTTATATATTAAAACTTAAGTTCTATAAGCAGAATTTAGTATTGGAAATTTTAATATATACATGCTATTCTATTAATGATTCACAAATATTTAAATATATTTTTGCTTAAATCCATATATCACTTTATATATGCTAGACACTGTAAAAACTATTAACGTATTTTTCCACTTTACTTCCCAAAGAATTACTACAGGACATTTCTTTAAATAATAGGATATTTACTGCACTATTAGGAAGCATGAACTCATAATATGAAGAAAAAAAAATAACTCATCCTACTTTTTAATTCTAGACTTACACATCACTTTATCTAGAGGTTCTTCTATTAATGACCACTAGATGGCAGAAAACTATCAAATCAAGAGTAAGACTTTGTCCTCTTTAAGTATGTGTACCAATTTTTTGAGAGTGAGAATTATTAAATATCATTTAAAATTCATACACATGCACCAAAACAAATTTTTTTTGAGAAAAAGACAAAATCATTAGATGTAAAATAATCCATAGGCCTCATTAGCATAAATGACTGGTTTATCTCACATTAATAGTATAAATCAATGGAAACTTAACAATTTAGGTATACGAATAAAGTATCACTCTATTTTTTTTTGGATTTTTTTCCCATTTGATTTCTATTCCTTTATTTTCTTCTTTATAAACCTATAAGCTTATTGGCAATTTTTTTAGAGTCTAGTGTCTTAGCCACCCAGCCTGGCAATTTTTTTAGTAATTGAATATTACATTTTAAATTAAAATCTGTTTTCAAAAAAGATCCTTTAGTTCATTGATAATTAAATTTTAGTAGTAGTTATAAAGCCACAACAAATATCATCTCTTAAGTATTTAAATAAAGGATTTTAATGGGGAAATCATATATGTTTTAAAATGTTTCAAAAATACATTTCTTTATCTTAATTTTAGTGTATTTTGTGATATTATTAGTGACTTTAAGGTGATTTACAGTTTTAAGGCCTTAGGGTTTATCATTTGTATTCATGTAAGTATATATGACATCATTATGACATTATCATACCCAGGACCAAAGTTCTGTTCCCTTTACCCCATAATAGTCATAGATTATTATGAGACATAGTTTCAAGAGATAGTTTGGTCATTTTTAGCAGCATTCCATCGCCTTAACCACTCGGCCACCTTTGTCTGCTGATTGGTCATTTTTAAAGTTTGTTTGACTCAGTTATTTATATTTTACATAAGAGTGAAGTCCTCGAGTAGTGTTTTTCAACTCTTGACTTATTTCACTTGACTAAAGCACTCCCAGGTTCAGCTACTTTGTCCCAAATGACACAATCTTTTGTTCAATTGTAGAACAGTATTTCACCGAATCCCATTACTTCATTATCCAGTATAAAGGATATATATGTTTATGTTTATAGCATACTATCTACAATAGTCAAAGTATGGAAGCAACAGACTTCTGGGTAGAGCCTCTGTCTCTGTGGGTAGTCGATGAGCTTTCCAAAAGATTGTCTTCTATAGCACAGGGGCAGAGCTGTTAAATAACAGCAAATTCTGCTCTATTACTTTGTATTCAGACATCATAAAATTTAATAATGATCATGAGTTAAACTAATGATTTGTACTAAGATGTCCTAGTTTTCTATATATGTCTTATTGAAATCAGGTTATCTTTCTATAAGAATATATAAAGCAATTTCTGGATGGAAAATCAAGAATATTTTCCCCCACAATAATATACTCAGATACTACTTATAAGGTACAACTGATATAAAAATAGAAAGAAATACATAATGTCCTTGTTTATGGGGAATTCAGAATTAGTATGAGCTCCCATTTCCTTCTTCAGGACTGAATAATATACCCTGATTCCTTTCTATAAGCTACATGTGATCTGGTTCATAGTGATTTTTTAAAGGAACATGAAAGGAAGGAAAACTTGGCCCCTGTAAGTGCTTCACTATGACAAAATTGACTCTATTTCAAGTCAAACAGGATATAAATAAGGAAATCCGAAGACAAGAATCATAAAGATATTCACAAAAAAATAATGTGGATGTAGTCTTCTTTTTTAAACCCGGGAACAATAAATATTCTCGTATAAAAACCTATTTTTAACATTAATCCCTTTTCTAATTGGTTCCAGGTATTCCTTATATACAAATAAAGTTGGTCATGCCCCTGACTTTATGAAACTCATTCCTGGCTAGCCTCTTATCCTTACCCTAGTAAACTATGACACATAATGGGTATGTTTCTTTTTGAAGTCCTAGACTTCATTTATGGAGGAATTCAAATATGGCAGGGTTTTGATTGTCTTTTAGAAAAAGTTAGATTAAACTAGGTTGTTTTTCTCAAAATTACTAAAAGTTGTACAAACCTTTAGTTAGCCCAGTGTCATTTACCTTCTCATTACTTGTGTAAATGAATTAAAGAGCAAACATAATAAGAACATCGTAAGCGAAATCCTTGAGAGCCATGAAGCACAAAAGGCAAATTAGTAGAGAAAAAGGAAGTGAGAGATATACAAATGAGGAGAGCATGGCAACATTCCAGCTATGGCAAGTCTTTTTTTAAATCCACAATTTTCTAAGGAATTACTATGGCACTTTTCTGCACACAGTATATAGAGTTAAAATACATATTGCCTTAATGAATCCTATGTGCAAATCTTGACCTTCAAGAAGGTGAACTCACTAATATATAATTCAACATGCCATTTTCCAGGAAATTATAGGAAATTTCTTGTAATGCAAACACATTAGACTACAAAACACACCATTCAAGCTGCTCTACCTTGCTCTACCCTGCTCTACTTATATTTTCTTGATTAAGTTTTATAATTTTAGCAAACAAAACTTAAAGTGATTTAAAATTCTATTTGGCAAACAAAAGCCATGAATTTAGATTACTTAAATACTTCTTATATGATAATTTGATCCCATATATATTTATATATACAAATAATACATATGAATATGTAAGTATATGTGAGTACATATATGCACATACATTTAATACCAACAGTTTATGTCTGAACACATATTCATGAAACAATTCTTCTTTACAAAATTTAGCTAATTTAGACCTCAGAACAAACCTATAAGGTAATCATTTTAAACTTTCATTTTATAGGTGAAGAAACTGATGGTTAGAGATTTCAGTAACCTGGCCATATTCATATAATTTTTGTTTGTTTCTAACTTTAGTATTGACACTGGGGTTTGAACTCAAAAGAAGCTTATACTTTGAATTTCAAGCCTTTATTCTACAAGACATTTCTTCCTACCCTAAGATGAGACTAGTGGGGAAACAGAGAAGCAATAAAGCAGTAGCTTCCTAGAAGGCACGAGACAAAGTTGAACTTTGCCTACTTTACACTCAGTCTATTTGTTCTGTATCTAGACATATCTCTCATGATCTAAAAACAAAAACAAACAAACAAAAAAACCCCAACTTTTACTAAAGTTCTCAAGATTAAATGGTCCTATTAAATTCAGACTCTTATAAGATCCATGTTTATCCCTTAATGCCAAAAAGAAATACTGTTCTAATAAGTGGTATCTCAACATAGAAGTGCAGAATAGAAGATTCTACATAGTCTGATACATATGTATTAGTTCACAAATATTTATTGAGTCCCTGCTATGAATAAGAAGGCTTGATTTGTATCCTCAAGATGTTTACATGACTCTATAGATCTTATATGGATGTTTTGCAATTATTTGCAGTGATTTTGCAAAACATATTTTTTTAGTATGTATTTAATGAAACTGATAATTTTCATGAATATTCTTACTTCCTTTAGTCTAAAATGAGGATGAATAATAAGTAAATAAAATTAATAAAATTAAAATGAGGATGTTAGTTATTTATGACTGCCAAAGCACTGTCTAAAGCTAAGGAACTGTTTTAATAAATTAATATTGCTATATAAAATAATATTATATAATATTAAAAATGTTACAGTAAAACTATATTTCTATAGCTGTATAAAACAAAATCAATTAACAGAGACATCTCTTTGTAGTGCAATCTCATTTCTGTGAAACAGAATAACACTTTTAATTTAAGAGAAAGGTCTGGAAGGATATTAACCTAAATCCTTACAGTCATTATCTCTGAATGATGACAGTGTAGGGGATTTTTTATTCTGTGTGATTATCTATATTTCTTATTTTAATAATGTTCATGTAGTAAAAACTTCCAAAGCTTTAATTTAATAAAGATTAAATTCTGAAAATGAATGTGATCCTTGATTTTTTCTTTCTCAAATTTAGTTTCAGAAGGAAGGAGATAGTATATCCATTAAGAGAAAAAAATCAATTGCATGTATTTTCACAGGGCAAGAAAATAATGAGTGCTTGTTGGATGCAAATAATCATGATAGGAAAAGCAAGGACTTAGTTGATCTGGTTTTTGAAAAGAGCCAATTTAACTTTCATAGTTTCAGATCATTAAGGTCATCAGTTTTTACTGTAAGGTGATGTTCATAGAAACTGTGTTTCCTTATAAAAGTAAAGCAGAGGGGAGAAAGATTTGGAAGACTTTAGAACCACAAACAGCAGGGCACACATATTGATCCCAGTCCTAACAGTGCTGTAAATTAGGGTGGAAGCCAGGTGTTGGCACACCTAGGAGAGCACACAAATGATAGTTTTATAGAGTAGGGCAACCTCCTCAAACTGTGAGCTCAGAAAGATAAGGCTGAGTTCATAAGAGTGATGTGAGGTTTAAATTAAATATTATTCGTAAGTTCATAGGTGATGTGAGGTTTAAATTAAATACTGTATTATCGGTGCCAGTTGTCTCAACATATGATGACTATATACTGACTTATACAGTAAAGTATAAAGTATAAGTATAGCCTGTCACATTTTTCTTATTTGGAGATGGATTCTCTTAGCCATTTAATGAGTATTTGGTGAGCAAAGCTTTAAGCAATGTAAGAAAAGAAAAAATATATAGTTACTCTCTTCCTGGGACTCATGATCCAAAGGAAGAAACACACACACACACACAAAATAAACAATCATCAATATGTCTGAGCATGACAGCTAACATGCAGGTGGACTGCTATATTTTTGCCTTTAGGTTCCTGACTACTAAACAATTTGTTTTGCTTTATCTCTTAATGTTTTTTTCAGACACCAAGTTGCAGATACTACCATGATGCCAACCTGACTTCCCTGGACAGATGACCTCACCAGTGTACCTGGGACCCCCACATCTCCAAAGCCCTTCCCTACTAGAGAAAGAGACAGGCTGGGAATATGGACCGACCTGCCAATGCCCATGTTCAGCAGAGAAGCAATTACAGAAGCAAGACCTTCCAAGCCTTCTGCACCCCAAAATGATCCTGGGTCTATGTTCCCAGAGGGATAAACAATAGGAAAGCTTTCAAGGGAGGAGATGGGATACAGTACTCTGGTGGTGAAAATTGTGTGGAATTGTACCCCACTTATCCTATGGTCTTGTTGAAATTTTTAAAAATTTTATATATCAATCAATGACAAGGGACCAGGCGGTGGCACACCTAGTTAAGTGCTCAAATTACAGTGCGCAAGGACCAGGGACCTAGGTTCAAGTCCCTGGGTCCCACCTGTAGGGGGAAAACTTCACAAGTGATCAAGCAGAGCTGTGGGTGTCTCTCTGTCTCTCTCTCTCCCCTCTCCATTTATCTCTGTCTCTATCCAATAATAAATAAATTAATTAATATAAATAAATTAATAATAAAAATGAAAAAAAACAATTATTATGTGAGGGTAACTACTTCAAAACTTGGATACACAAAATATAGGAGAGCTGCACACAATACACAAGACTAAATGAGCATGGTTCATCTTGAATTAGATGGGTACTGTGCTTCTACAAATTCACAGACTTGTTCTTGGGGTAGGAGTAGACTTCATGGGATGTAGGTAGAGTCAGAGAGGGTTCCCCCTTGGGTACAATGGTCTATTTGAGTATTGAAGACTGAGGAGAATACAGCAGAGAAGAACATGCCATGGAGAGAATCAGAACGTATAAATGTAATCTGAAAGAACGTAGTCTTTTTAGTGGAACTCTAAGAGATTAGTAGTAGAGAAAGAAGCTAGTGGGGAGAAGAGTAAGTACTAGGAAGTACTGTATAAGACCTAAATACAGTAACAAATGTTTTGGATTTTATTCCAAAACAGAAGGGGAACCACCAAAAGATTTTATTTGAATATAACTGATATAAGAACATAAGAAAAAGAACAATCATATTTATTTAACTTTTATGTGTGGTATTGAATTTTAGAAACAAAGATTGTTAAATCTAGTTCCCTTTATAGTAATCAACTGCCTATTATTTTCTAAATAGGCTGTTACTAGTTTTTAATATTATGGGTAGAAGTATAGTTACAGTTTTTCACTCTGGGGAAATTTTCATTCAAAACTTAATGTCACATTAAATTCAGCTATTCATCATTATTGTCTTGTGATATTTTTCTTTGGAAAACAATCCCCAAAATATCACATTAAAACAATAAAGCATGCTATTGTAATGGCTAATCTTCAAAAGTAGATTATTAATGTTATAAATGACTAAAATTTCCCAACACGGTGGAAGTCAAATAACATCCAGTTAGAATGCTTTAAGTCCCCAAACCAAAGGCCACAGCAACTATATTTTTCATGAACAAGTACACCCTCAGAGTACATTAAAAAAAACATCCAGGGGCCGGGTGGTGGTGCACCTGGTTGAGCATACATGTTACAGTGCTCAAGGACCTGGAGTCAAACTCCAGTCCCCACCTGCAAGGTGAAAGTTTTGTGAGTGGTAAAGCAGGGCTGTAGGTGTATCTCTCTGTCTCTCTTCCTATCATCCCCTTCCCTCTCAACTTCTGGCTGTCTCTATCCACTAAATAAATAAAGATAAAAAATTAAACCTTTTAAAAAATCCATAGACATAACTGGCTGTGTCTAGACATTTTTAAAGGCTTTTGAGTGCTGAGCTAGACTCAAAAAACCTTCAAGGTACTTCCGAGGTTTTCTCTTGAAATTCTCTCCATAAGTGTGTCTGACAAAGACAAATTTCTTTACTTGGGGGAATGGCCCACTTTTAATTCATTAATAACTTAATGACTTGGTATATTGGGTTTCAATCTCTTCTAGACACTAGGTTCTTCTTTGGGAATACACAATTCACAGATGAATGCTTTAAAATCCAAGTCACATGTCAAGACTTATCTCCTAGGTTATCTTTTCATAGAGGTTTCCATCTGGCAACTAGAAGAGATGTCTCCAACTTTTGAACATCTTGACCTCTCAGTCATTCCTTCCTTATTTTTCTTACTATATGCAAAGTCTATAAAATTAATTTGGAGATGGATATGTGGTTTTCGCACTTTTACTGAATGTTTCTGAAAAGTCTTTTTTTTTTTTTTTTTTTTTTTTTTTACTGAATATAAGTATTTTAGTTCTGCAAATGGTATTTTCCATGAGGGGAAGAACAGGTGTTTTTTTTTTTCTTTCTTCTAATTGTCATTTTATGTATATTGTGTCTAAGAGAGAATTACACTAACCATTCAGTGCTGCAAAACTGATAGTCAAACTATCTCTAAAATTCTAACTTGTTAGAGCTTAATTATACCCAATTACCCCTGTTGTTAAAATTTTGTTGTTAAAATTTCGGAAGGCTCTTGCCGGGCAGGCTGGCTTCACGGGCAGGTAACAGAGACGTGGAGACAATGGCTGGGCAGGGAAGCTGTATTTTATTCAGGAACAACGATTCATAAACTAAGACAAACTAATCACCAAACAGAACTCTGCTGTCTCTTTGCGGCGGCGCAAGCACTCTCTCGAACTCTCGAACTCAGGAACCCTCTGAACTCTCTCACTCTGGAACTCTGGCGGGTTTCCTAGGGGCGGGGCCAAGCGGGCCGCGAAATTAACAGGACTGATCCAATTCTCTCGGTGGGGGAGAACTAGAACCCAATGTAAACCATACAACATACCCCAACATTGAATCTGTGAGAATTATATTTCAATACATACCTGCTTCATGAATCTCTTCTTTTCCAGTGTATGAAGAAAATACCTGCCTAGAGAATTTGTATTGTTGTTCTCGGAAATTATTTTGTAAGTAGTCCATCAACATCACATATCCAGACTGCTGCATTGTAAGAACTTCACAAAAAACAGCCAACTGAAAAGAAGAGAGTTTAACACATAATTTAACATATCTATTTCAAGGGCACGAGTAAGTACTTCAAAACAGACATTCTTTACTAAGGCTTGGGAAGCAATCTTTTTTGAATTGCTTCAGATTACTTCACTCTAGTTCACCTTCCAAGATTACCTGACTTTCAGAGATGCTAACTGTATCTTTAAAAACAATCCAGTCAACAGTGTCTGTGCAGGGAGGAGATGTCAAGGAGCCATTGTATGTGTAATACTTGTCAGTTGAGTTTGGCAGAAGGTTCAGCAATATGAACGGAGCTAATGCAGCCTGTTTACCTACAAAGTAATAACATACATCTCAGCTGAAATCCCAACAATGGATTTAGCCAGTCAAGGTTTTTATAGACAGTTTTATGTTTTAATATGCACTTACTTTGTATTGAAGTTTAAGAACATTTTAGATATATTTCAAAAAAGGAGATAAAAGTGACATACAACAGATTTTCTTACTTATAGTGCTGCATAATATATGATACTCATCTTTGTACCAGCTGGATGTTGGAGAATTTACCTTGCAAATGAAAAACACTCAGAAATCATGTAACCATCTTGGTAATCAGGAAAAATTATTTGATAAGATGAAATATTAGTTTGTGTAAAACAAAAATAATTTTTATTTATTTACTTATTTAAGTGGTTAGATACAGAAACTGAGAGAAAAAGGAAAGATAAAAAGGGGTGGGGTCAGGCAGTGGTGCACCTGGTTAAGTACACATAATACTATGTTCAAAGACCTGAACAAAGACCTAGGTTTGAGTCTCTGTTTCCCATCTGCATCAGTGGCTCACGAGTAGTGAAGTAGGTCTTCAGGTTTCTCTCTGTCTATATCCCTTTTTATCTCCCCCTCTCTTCTCACTTTCTCTCTGTCCTATTGAATAAAATGGAGAAAAGGGAAACATGGCCGCCAGGAGCAGTGGGTTTGTAGTGCTGGCACCAAGCACCAGTGATAATCCTGGAGGAAAAAAAAAAATCAAGTGTGGGAGAGAAAGACATCTGTAGCACTGCTTCACTGCTTGTGAAGCTTCCCCCTGCAAGTGGGGAAGGAGCTTAATCTGGGTCCTTAGGCATTCTAACATGTGTACTCAACCCAGTGTGCTGCCTCCCAGCCAAGAAACAGAAATTTATTCTGATAGATTATCTTCAAGATTTTTTACTGACCATAATATTTAAGGATGATTTAGCAAAGCTTCTTCCCAAGAGAGAAGGAATGAAGTAAAATAACATCATTATATTACCATTTTTATTTAGTGCTACACTGGAAATTGGCCACTGAAAGGAAAATACAAAGAAAAAAGCCATAATAAAGTCTAGACAGAAAAAAATGGTATTATCATAATTAGCAAACATTTTTGTACATGTGAAATACTGAAAATGATTTAGAGATTATTGGGATTAAAGACATTTGTTGAAATCAGTGAATACAGACTTGTGTCTTTCTTTACTCAGAATATTCAGAGCTTAAGTCTTTTTCTATACAAGCATCAAAAAACAGCAAATGAAAATTTTAAATATAAAGTAAATTCACATCACTTTACTGGGGAAATGTTACTTTACAGGTTATTTAAAACAAAATAACTTTTCAAAAATTAATTTTGCCATTAGCAGAGTTTTCACTACTATAGGCTGAACTCTTTTTTATTTTATTTTTTTCTACCAGAGCACTGCTCAGCTCTGGTTTATGGTGGTGCAGGGGATTGAATTTGGGATTTTGGAGCCTCAGACATGATAGTCTCTTTGAATAACCATTATGCTATCTACCCTCTAAGGCTGAACTTCTCAGATAGAAACACATACATGCACTCCACAACACAAAAGTCTTCCACATTGTGTTGGTGGCCAAGATCAAACCTGGATTGCATGCATAGTAGACCAGATGGCTTTTTCGGTGAGATATTTTGCTGGCCCAAATGAGGTAACTCTTAGTAGTGACCAAATATCAAATATTTAGCATAAATATAACAAATAATGTACAGAACATTCATCTTGAAAATCATAAAACTTTCTTTTTTAATTTATAATAATTTATTATTTATTTTTTTAAAATTTCTTTATTGGGGAATTAATGTTTTACATTCGACAGTAAATACTATAGTTGGTACATGCATAAAATTTCCCAGTTTTCCATATAACAATAAAACCACCACTAGGTTCTCTGTCATCCTTTTTGGACCTGTATTCTCCCCTCCACCCACCCCAGAGTCTTACTTTGGAGCAATATGCCAATTCCAGTTCAGGTTCTACTTGGAAAATCACAACAAAACTTTCTTCAGAGAATCAGAAAATACAGAAAGGTGGGAAATACCTTGTACTGGAAGATTCAGCATTGTGAAAGTGTTGCTTTGATTTATGGAGACAATGAAGTAGTACTGTAATATCAATTCTCTTCTAACTAGAATGTTGTCTTAAATGTGAATAAAGTAATAACAGTAATAATGTTTATAATGTTTGCAGGGGAAAGCATACAAATTTTTCTTCACAAGCTAGGATTTGTTTGAAGTTGTGAAATCTCACATGTGTTCACAGGTTATTCCCATGTTGGCAACAGTTTATAACATTCTACTAATCAGTGTGTTAATTGTATTAATTAAATGTATTCTAATCAAGTATATTAATAAAGTCATCATTAAGTCAGTAAAAGGCAAGTCAAAGAGTAGAAAACATGTTCAATATTTTATAAATGCAAAGGGTCACTAATAAATGTCAACATATGAGTATATATTACATAATTTTTATTCAGAATAATACATTTCTACGAGAGAATTGGAAGAGCTTTTCCACATAGTCCACTGGACTTAGAAACCTTGTTCAATACAATAATATTGATTTTGGTAAACAGCTCCATTTTTGTTTTTGTATCTTTTCAATAGTACTTAATGCAGTTTCTTTCCTTGGGGAATTTGCAAGATGTTGTGCTCTACAGCTTGTTCAGGACCTGTAACATTTGCCTGGTATGCGTTTTCTACTTAGTTTTATCTCAGCTTTTCTGTATTCTCACTTCTGTCTCTTGTTACACAGGTTGTGGAATCTCATTCACTCTGGATCTGGAAACTGTGGTTGTTTCTTCAACTATTATAATATTTTTCTCTTTGTTTCCCTTTTTGATTTCTCTTGGAGTCTTATCTACTGTTTCACTATTTATGTTAGTGTGTCCTTAGTTGGCTTTTCTCATTTTAGATTAACATGTGGACTAATGTTTTGAGGCCTTCCTATGGAATCTTCTTTGTTCCTGGTTTATCTGGTGTTTCCTGGGTTTTTATCCTGCTTCATTGGTAAGGGTGATTTTCTCTGTGTCCCTGTTCTGACTGGTGATCGTTTGGGGCTTTAGACAAGGGCACTGAGGTGAACCTGAAGAGATATTCTCCACTATGTGTTTGTCTCCTTACAGGATGTGTAATGTCTGACTCATGCTCCTACAGCAAAGCACTGAGAAAATCCTGCAGGGCACCTACAGAAATAGTCTAGCTGGGGAGTCCGGCGGTAGCGCAGCAGATTAGGCACATGTGGCACAAAGTGCAAGGAGAGTTGGAAAGATCCCAGTTCGAGCCCCCTGCTCCCCACCTGCAGGGGAGTTGCTTCACAGGTGGTGAAACAGGTCTACAGGTGTCTATCTTTCTCTCCCCCTCTGTCTTCCCCTCCTTTCTCCATTTCTCTCTGTCCTATCCAACAACGACAATAACAATAACTACCACAACAATAATAATAATAAAAAACAAGGGCAACCAAAGAGAAAATAAATAAATATATTAAAAAAAAAGAAATAGTCTGGCTGAAGTAACATTGCATTGGAGACTTGGTAAAAGCATATAGGTACCCATTTGCAAAGAATGGAGAGGCAATTTTCAAATTATGGGAAACATGACTTCAGCCTATGAGCTTCTACAGTGGTGTACTAATCAGAAGGGGCAGCTACTACAGTCAAGGCTAAACCCCAGAACCTACTAGAGGAAGATATAGTGGTGATGGTCCTTCAAAGGTCACAGAGCTTCTCCTTGCTGCTGTGGTTCAGTCTGGTTTGTAGATGTTGATTTGGCTGCAAGTTCTGAATACAGGCCCATACAAAGTGGGGATTGGCTGCTAGAAAGTCCAGGAAAGCCAATAAAAGCATGCCACATTTCTACATTTCCCTATAGAAGCAACACCTTGTAGGGCTTTACCCTTATCTATTGTTCACATGTGATGCAAGGTTGCCTATGAGTTATTGGGTCTGTTTCAGGCCACTGAACCTAATTACAATAAGTTGTGTTCATAGGGTGGCTGGCTAGCTCAGCCACAGAGAACAGTGTTTATGGGAGGCCAGAAGGGGGCAGATAATTGATTTCAAAAGAGCAGAATCTAGCCACAAGAATTTGCCCCTCTTCAAAAGCTGCCTGATTCTCCAGCACTTCAGAGTTCACAATCACCTTTGTGAAAACTGGAGGCTGGCAGGTAGATGCTCACCAAGTCTAGTTACAGGAAGAGACATATTTAGATAGTTATCTGATACACTAGTCACCTCTGATGGAGTGGTGAACCCCACAGCCAGATTTCAGAAACAGAAGGAGGCAGAATTTCCCAAGTGAATCTGTTCTCCAAAAAGTTCAACTGATCAATTTGGAGAAGAAAACTGATCACTTCTTTCATAGCATATGCTAGCTCTCTCTCTTATCCCAAGAAGTGCAGACCTACTTCCCTGATATTTAGTTCTGTTTGAGTTGTGGACAGTTCTAAAAAGGAATGGAACAGTCTCCAGGTGGGCTCAGTGGATCATCCATCCAATGTTTCCTCCTCCAACCCCTAAGCTCACTGGTAGACACCTACTGATAGGGAAATGCTCCCTGTAGAGGATGTGCAGGAGGTGTTGCAGTCTCAGCAGTGGATATCAAAGTTTGTCGGGAAATTGTGAGGATATGGTTGAGCTTGGCAGGGCTTGATTTGAGGGGACATCCATCCTGTCAGTCTCTCTCTCTCTCTCTCTCTCTCTCTCTCTCTCTCTCTCTCTCTCTACTGAGAGGTCAAGCAAGGACAGACACAACCCCAAGGTTTGCCTCATCTTATCAGACTCCCTGCCTCACAAAGCACCCTGTATTCCTGATACTATGGCCTGCTCCTTTATTATCTACATAATCATTGTTTTGCCTGAAAGATCCCCACCCATTCCATTCCTTTGATCTATCTTCTTTCTACCCTCAAGACCCTCCCTACCTGCAGGGTATTATTAATCCTACCAGTTAAAACCCTCACAACAGTTGCTAAGGAAGTTCCTACCTTTCCCAGCCCTTTTTGCCTTTCTCCGCCCCTTTCCAAACCATGTCAAGCTACTTCCATTTCTGACTTGCCACTTCCAGGTCCGACTCTTAAAAGTCTTAGTTCTCTGATCAATAAAGAATCAAATCACTTTGCCTCCACGATCTCTGTTCCTGAGTTATCTCTCTCTGAGTGAGTAACAGCCCAGGCTAGCTCCGGTCGCATTCTCTCCAACCCTGAGAATACGCACCTGGGAAGAGGCACCCCCACACTAGCCCGACAAAAGTTTGCCTCTGGAATGTGTCCATGTGTGTGAGTGTGTGAGTGTGTGTGTGTGTGTGTGTGTGTGTGTGTGTGTGTATCTTTTGATCTATTTTAGCAGGTTTGTGCAATCTGAGAGCTCTAGGTTCTGTGAGACCACTGCAGAAGGGTTTAGGGGAAGCTGCCATTAACATGTGTTTCTGAGGCCACCCATCTTGAACTCCTGTAAGCCAATTCCACTTGACTAAGTGGAGATTTTATTTGTCCTACAACCTGCATTCCTCAAGCTAGAGTCCTGGGAGTTGGGAGGACTCTCCAACCAACCCTCACCTTCTGATGATACCAGTGCGAAGATTACTGGGAGCATTAAGCTGTCTCTCCTTCACAGAATGAGGTAACATTAGTCTGAGGCCCTAGGTAAGGCCCAGGAGGTAGTAGTTTCAAATTAGGAACTAATCTGCCCTGCATTCAGGGAAGCTGTGCTCAGATTTACAGATGTATCCCCAAACTGGAAAGGAGGACAAATTCAGTTGCCTCTATCTTTCAGCACAGCACTGTGGCAATGATTTTCCAAGTCTATTTGGTATGTCCTGGAGCCAGAGACTGAATCAGTCAATCTGCATATCTGAGCCTCAAGACAAAGCTATTGATCTACACAAATAGACGTTTTAGATAACAAAGTATGCTGGTTCAGCAGCAAGGGACTTTCCAACACAACTTGTCTGGAAATTTTTGATCATGTACAAGAGACAAGGAAGTTGGGTTGATCATAGGCTTTCTGCTTTAATTTCAAGGTAAATACATTGAACATGATCAACCACAACATCCAGGTCAGGAGGACAATGTTTGCTACTTTCAGCACAGCTCCCTTGAGCCTTGTATCTGTACCCATCTAAGACTATGAAGTCCTGTTTACCAAAAGGGCCTAAGATCCAGCACATTTGAAGAAAGCTCCACCCACATCAACCTGTACCAGAGTTAGAAAACCAAGCCACTACCCCAAAAAAGCCCCACCCCTTTCCAGCAAAGACACCACCATCCCCTACTTTGATGGGTGTGTGTGTGTGTGCTGTTTTATTTTGGTATTTGCTTTCTGTCCCTGTTATTTTTTTTTCTTTATTGGGGTATTAATGTTTTACAGTCAACAGTAAACACAGTAGTTTGTACATGCATAACATTTCTCAGTTTTCCACATAACAATACAGCCCCCACTAGGTCCTCTGCCACCCTTTTCTAGGACCTGTACTCTCTCCCCACCCACCCCAGAGTCTTCTACTTTGGTGCATTACACCATGTCCCTGTTATTTTTTTTTTCATATTTTTTTCTGGGTTTGTGAATCTGTTATTTATATGTGTGTTTCATTAGTGTGAATATGGGATGCATTGGATCGACCTTCTCGTGGTGCATCCCGTGAGTACCCATTCATTGGGGAAACTGACGATCCTTCCTAGCCGACTGAATCCACATGGATCCCAGTCACTTTCAAAGCCAGCAACAAGCAGCTCCTGACAGCTTTCAACCTGACCTGTTGACTGGCTATGGAAGAAGGGCAAACGCTAGAAGAAGAAGAAGTGTGAATATGTAATTTATATATGTTTATTTGGATATTTATATAAGGAAATAGCTTGTGCCAGGTTTGCATCACCCTCTTGATATGAAAGCTGCACAGAATGAAATTTTGCCTTTAGTCAAGAGAAATTGAAACATTTATCAAGAATCTTCCTAACAATAAAAGTTGAGGACCAGATGGTTTACAAATGAATTCCACAAAATCTTCAAGGAAGAGTTGACACCTGCACTTTTGAACTCTTCTAAAATATAGAGGACACAAGAATACTCTCTTCTACCTTCTATGAAGCTAACATTATCCTGATACCAAAAGCAGACAAGGACACGACAACAGCAACAAAGAAAACTACATACCAATATCTTTGATGAACATACATGCTAAAATAGAGAACAAAATTATAGCTGACCAGATGTAATAGTATATTAAAAAGATTGTACATCACAACCAAATGGGATTTGTCCCAGGGATGCAATGCTGGTTGGTTCAATATACATAAATCAATAAATATGATCCTCCACATCAATAAAAGCAAGACCAAAAACCACAATTGTCTCAGTAGATGAAGAGAAATCTTTTGACAAAATTCAACATTTATGATCAAAACACTATAAAAATGTTTATAGATGGAAAATTCCTCAACCTAGTGGAGTCCATATATAGCAAACCTATAATCAACAGAATACTCAATGGTGAGAAGCCAAAAGCAATCTCCCTCAGATCAGGTACTAGATAGGGCTGCCCACTATCATCATTAATATTCAACATAGTGTTAAAAGTTCTTGCCATAGCAATCAGGCAGGAGCAAGGAAGTAAAGGTATACAAATTGAAAGAGAAGAAGTCAAATTCTCACTGTGTGCAGATGACATGGTAGTACATATAGATAAACCTAAAGAATCCAGTAGGGAGCTCCTGGAAATTATCGGGCAGTATAGTAAGGTGAGGCTACAAAATTAACATACAAAAGCGAGTATTGTTTATTTATACAAATACTAAGTCAGAAGAAGAAGAAATCCAGAAATCAGTTTCACTCAGTACAATAGGAAAACCAATAAAATACCTAGAAATAAGCCTAACAAAAGAAGTGAAAGACTTGTATACTGAAAATTATGTCACTATTCAAGGAAATTGAAAAAGATACAAAGAAGTGGAAATATATTCCATGTTCATGGATTAGAAGAATTAACATCATCAAAACAAATATCCTACCCAGAGCCACATACAGATTTAGTGAAATCCCCATCGAGGTCCCACTAAAAGAATAGAACATAAACTATAAAACTTTATCTGGAAACAGAAAACACATAGGAACTCCAAAACAAGTGTGAGTAAAAAGAATAGAACTGAAGGCTTCACACTCCCAGATGTCAAACTATATTTTAGGGCTATTGCAATAAAAAATGCCTGGTAGTGGAACAAAAATAAAGTGACCAGTGGAACAGAATAAGGAGTCCAGAAATAAACCATGCCTATGGACATTTAATTTTTGGCAAGGGGGCCAAAACTGTTAAATGGAGAAAGGAAAATCTTCAATAAATGGTGCTGGGAAAAGTAGGTTGAAACATACAGAAGAATGAAACTGAACCACTACATTTCACCAGAAACAAAAGTAAGCTACAAATGGGCTTGGCTATTAGACCAGGAGCTATAAAAATGCTTAGAGGAAAATATTAGAAGAACTTTTTTTTTCCATCTAAATTTTATAGCCATCTTCAATGAAACAAATACAACTGCAAGGAAGCTTAAAACAAAAATAAACCAACGGGACTACCACAATAAGAAAGCTTCTACATAGCAAAAGAAACTACCACCCAAACAAGGAGACTCCTTACAGAGTGGGAGAAGATCTCTACATGCCATAGATCAGACAAAAGGTTAATAACCAAAAAACAAAACAAAACAATGAATTCGCCAAACTGAGGAAAGGAAAATAACCCCATTAAAAAATGGGGAGGGTATGTGAACAGAATATTCACCAAAGAAAAGATCAGAAAGGCTGAGAAACACATGAAAAAATGCTTCAAGTCATTGATCGTCACAGAAATGTAAATAAAGACAATAATGATATACCACTTCACCCCTGTAAGAATGTTATACATCAGAAACCAGAGCTAAACAATCAGAAACAGAACTAATGCTGGAGAGGTTGTGGGGGCTAAGGAACTCTCCTGCACTGCTGATTGGAATGTGAATTGGTCCAACCCCTGTGGAGAGCAGTCCTGAAAACTCTCAGAAGGCTAGAAATGGACTTACCCTATGACACTACAGTTTCTCTCCTGGGGAATATCACCTAAGGAATCAAATAGACCCCCAAAGATCTATGTATATCTGTGTCCGTAGAAACACAATTTGGAATAGCCAAAACTGGAAGCAACCCAAGTGTTCAACAACAGATGAGTGACTAAGAAAGTTGTGTTATATATACACAATGGAATACTACTCAGATATTAAAAATCGTGAATTATGGGGCTGGGCGTTAGTGCAGCGGGTTAAGTGTACAAAGTGCAAGGACTGACTTAAACATCCCAGTTCAAGCCCTCGGCTCCCCACCTGCAGGGTAAGGGGGTGGTCACTTCACAAGCGGTGAAGCAGATCTACAGGTGTCTTTCTCTCCCCGTCTGTTTTCCCTCCTCTCTCGATTTCTCTCTGTCCTATCCAACAACAACAGCTATGATAAACAACACGGGCAACAAAAGGGAAAAAAAAAAATAGCCTCTAGGAGCAGTGGATTGGTAGTGCAGTGATAACCCTGAAGGAAAAAAAAAAGAATTCGTGAATTCACCTTCCTCACCTCATCTTGGAGGAGCTTGAAGGAATCATGGTAAGTGAGATAAACCAGGAAGAGAAGGGTGAATATGGTATGATCTCACTCATAGAACAGAAGTTCAGAAATAAGAACAGAAAGGAAAACACAAAGCAGAACTTGGACTCGGTTTGGTGTATTGCACCAGTGTAAAACACTCAGTGTGTGTGTGTGTGTGTGTGTGTGTGTGTGTGTGTGTGTCTTGTTGAGGGGGGCGGGGGGGACTTTCAAGTCCTGGTGCAGGATGGTGGAGGAGGACCTAGGTGGGGTGGGGGGGTGGAAAACTGACAAATTTTACACATGTACCAAAAACTGTATTTACTGTTGATTGAAACCATTAATTACACAATAACTTAAAAAAATAAAATTATATTTGAAAAAAGAATACCTACATTAGAGAATTCTAGAAGTATAAAACCAGTACACTGTTTTGTCACAAATGCTACAAAATTTTGTCTGTAATCTTTGTGTGTGTGTGTGTGTGCGTGTGTGCATATGTATTCCTTCATTTTTCTCCTTCCTTCCTTGCTTCTTTCTTTCCTTCCTTCCTTCCTTCCTTCCTTCCTTCCTTCCTTCCTTCCTTCCTTCATTGCCCTTTCTCCCTATTTTCCTTTGCTTCCTTCCTGTTTTCTACAAGATGATCTAAAGGGACCCCCCCAAAAGAAATCCACAGGTAAGAGCATTCAAGACTTAAATAAATAATGATATTGAAATATCTTAAGTCAAAATAACATTTTCAGGGAGGTTATTTTGTAACAACAGTGGTTTTGATGATGCACTCTTAGTAACTTCTAGGTAGCAGACAAAAACAAAACAAAATGAAACAAAGAAAAAACAACTTTTGTCAGAGAACATGAGAAAAGTTGTTCTTACACCCACATTAACAACCTGTAGGGGTCCCCAGAATTAACTGAAGTAATATGTAAACGGTGCCAGTATCATATTTACAAAACCCAGGAATAATAAGTGTAGCATCACTTTCATTGTCTCCACAACCTGGTAAAAGCATGGGAGAAAGTCAACTCATATTTTATGCAATTACAATTCTAGCAATTTACACTAGCTGTTGTATTTCATTTTGGATAAAATCTACTTTCTGATCATATAAGGGAGATATTAAGCATGTCTTTAGACACTCCATACGGAATTATGCAATCTAAGTGAATGGTGGGAGATAACAATTTCCTATTGTCTTTGACTTCAACTTTCAAACAAAATAATAATAAAATAGAAATGAAAGCTACACTGCAGGTGTATACCTAACTTCTGGAAAGTTTGGTCAACTTGATTCTCACAGTGGACAAGTGAATCAAGCCTAGTTCAGTTTTTTGTTTTAAAAATGGACTTTTGCTTGTGAGTTCAGATTTTGCAGTTTCTCCAAAGGAGTAATCTTTTATCATTCAGGGTCAGAATGGTGCCCAACATATGGGTTCACAGTAAAGATAAAATAGCAATGATAGTTTTCTGTGTATTGCCAAGGTTGAGAAAAGCATTTCCCATGACAAATCACAGAATCCATGTGATAGCAGACAGAACCATATCAGAGCACACTGCATCTTGGTTTATATAAACATTTATCTTTCTCCAAAAAACTGATTTTGCCATAATGTTAAATCAAAGAATTTATCAACAAAATATCAGGGAATGCATACTTAAAAGTCTGGATATCTTGTGACTTAGCTAGAAGATACAAAGCAGCAAGAGAAGTAAAGAGACAGCTCCATTAAAAAAAAAGCTTCTTTTTCCTCTTTAATAGTGATATTAAAAAAAATTCCACCAGGATTATCATTGTGGTTTGGTTCCTGAACTAAAAATCTGTCACTTTGGTGACAACTTTATTTTTCCTTTAAAAAAATTATTACATAGAGAAAGAGAGAATATGAGAGGAAAGGAGGCAGATGGAGCTGGGTGGTGGTGCACCTGGTTGGGCGCACATGTTGCTATGTGCAAGAACCAGAGCTCGAATTCCCAGTCCCCACTTGCAAGGGGAAAACCATGTGAGTGGTGAAGCAGTATTACAGGTGTCTCTCAATCTCTCTCCCTTCTCTAGTATCTCTTTCCCTCTCGATTTCTGGCTGTCTCTATCCAATAAATAAAGATTTTAAAAAAATGACTGACTTTAAAATAAAAAGGAGGAGGCATGTGCGTACACACACACACACACACACACACACACACACACACACCACACAGAGAGAGAGAGACAGAGAGAGAGAGAGACCTGCATCTCTGCTTTGCCATTTATGAAACTTCTCCATGGTGGGTGGGGACCAGGGGCTTAAACCCGAGTCCTTGCACATATTCATATGTGCATTCAACTTGGTGTACCACTCTCTGGTCCCTAGAGTAAGAGATTTTTGTAACACTCTCATATACCTCTAAAGCAGAAATTTGAAAAAAGGATATTTCTCTACAAATCTTACCAAAACGACTAACACTCTCGATTCCATCAATAATTGCCTTATAATCCAAATTGTCTTCTATTCCAATCTGTTAAAAAATAATGAATGACATTCTAAGCAAGGATAAAATAGTTGCTTAAGGAAAAATGAACTTAGTTTTAAATATTTAAAAGCAATGTCCTTCAAATGCATGCTTTTTGCCAAAGCAAGGTAAAGGTAAATATACATATATATATGACGATAACTAAAAATTTTCAACCAGGGATATAACATTAAAGTTATATTATTAAAAAGGTGTATTATTCACAGTTATTGGTATATCACTATTTGAATCTACAAATACGTTAAATTACACATGAATGTTTGCTTCATCTAGAAGTAATATGTGAAATTAATTAGAAAAAGAAAACGCTTTAGAACATCTCCATGAAAGGGAGTTCTCTTTGAAAATGACTACTTGTGAGCACTTCTATTTGCTAGAAAGTAAGTCTTCATATTTTATAAAAGAACTTCATACGATCAACAAAATCATTTAGTTGAAATCTGTATATAATGTTTACCTCAAATAGAATGGATAAAGTTCTTAACTTCCCTTTTCCTCTGACTGCTTCATCAAAACTTGAAAAGTGGTCTGCATCAAAGCAGTAGATTTGCATCTATAAATATAGCAACATTAGTTTTGCAATATATAAATACAAAAGTCAACAGAGACTTAAGAAATATTTCACTAATTTTATAATTCTACCTGAAAATATCTGTAACCTGTATGAGCATATATTATAAATATTTTCCAATTATTTTTATTAATTCCATTGTATAGTTGCAGCATTTCCCAGCATTCAATCAAGACAGAAATACCTGTTTAGAAGCATTTCTAGAACTGAAATTACTACTCTGAGATTCCCAGAGGACATTGAAGTAGTAATTTAGCAGAGTAATTATCAAGTGTAACACAATTACTGAATATTAAGAATCTTCCAAATAGGATTTCATTCTTTCTAGAGTTACACAATTTATTTATTTACTTATTTTTATGATGCTGAGGTATAGATTTGAAGTTGTATCTTACTGTGATTAACAATAGAACTTGCATGGGCTCTTAGCTTCTACTTAAACAATTCTGAATTTTAAGACCTGTATTTAGACAGTCTCTCCTGCTGAAAACTATTACTTGTTAATTTTTACCTCAGTCAACATATTTGTACATATAAGCCTCAATTCTTGCTTAAATTTGACACTACTCAAATCATGAGTTTGAAAATCAGGTCACTCAACTAGTTTTAAGCAAAATATTAAAGGAACAGCAGAAAGCCTTTACAAACATTAAACTGTGTTTAGGGATTTAGTTCGAGGAAGAGTGGGTGGGGAGCAGAAGAATGCAGGAGTCCCTTCCTTGGATGGTCACTCAGGATTTCAGAGAAGGATTTCTTTTTTTTTTTTTTTTTTTTTTTTTAAATTTTTATTTATTTATTTATTCCCTTTTGTTGCCCTTGTTTTATTGTTGTAGTTATTATTGTTGTTGTTGTTGGATAGGACAGAGAGAAATGGAGAGAGGAGGGGAAGACAGAGAGGAGGAGAGAAAGATAGACACCTGCAGACCTGCTTCACCGCCTGTGAAGCGACTCCCCTGCAGGTGGGGCAGAGAAGGATTTCTAAGATGACCTCTAAAGTTTGAAGTGTTTAAAAGCTAAAGGGTAAAAAGGCGGAAGAGATAAATATGTTGAAGTCGGAGGAAACAGTTTGGTAAATGTCTGTAAGCAAGGAAGTATGTGAAATAAGGGCATGGAAACAAGTCTGTTTTGATTTCAGCTAAGTGTGTGTTAAAGAAATGGAGAGAGAGGAGGCTGGAGAGTGGGTAGGGACCACTTATGGCAGGGATGTAGGTCAGTCTTCAGCAGTCTGGTCTTGTGGACAAGTAACGAGAAGTTACTATTGAATTTCAACAAAATGGGATGGGAAAGGCACAGGGCTGAAGGAAGAAGGCAGAGTGGGAGAAGGGAGAGACTGAAACTGGAAAATCAGAGGCTATTTCAGGGACATTTACTAATCGAAGAGAGAAGATAAGTGGACTGAACTTCTAATCTGACCTCCTCCACATTAGGGTAGAACTGAAAAAACTTGTTGGGATATAAGTAAGTAGAATAATAATAATAATAAACAAACAAACATGTCAAGGTTGTCTCTCAGTTTCCTTCCATGCAACAACAAACAGTACCTCCAAGGGACAAGTCAAGGGGGCTTTGAATAAGGAAAACCTGAAGTTCACAGCAGAATTTGTATTGTTTAATATGGTTGCTCAGGAATTGTATTGTATTGTTTTTGCACTTTCCTGGATTCCGTTTTCATTTTCACCAGTTAACAGTGAAAGTGCTGATCTTTCAGAAATGAGATGTTATTTAATGACTTAATTATTTTTTTAAACAAAGTTTGATAAATGTTATTCAATGATAACCTAGATCATGATTTTATATATATGTTTATGCAGTCTTAAATTTCAGTGTGTTTGTTTTTAAAATATTTATCCAATATTTTACCTGTAGCATCGTTTCATTGCTCAAGTATGACCCCTGCTGAAACTTGAACCCAAGTCTAGTTCATGGTAATATGTGTGCTCAACGAAGTGCACCAGCATCTAGACCTGCAATGTATTTCTACATATGAAATGTTAATTAGTCCTGGAGCTCAAAAAAGTAGAGTATATCCCTTATCCTGCATGAGACTTTGTGTTGGACCTCCTATGCACCAACTACATGGGCATTATCTACCAAGGGAGATCCATGGATGGTGGAGTAGTGCTTTGGTAGTCCATTCCACTATCATTCCTTCTCTCTCTTTTATCTCTCTTCCTCTCTATGAGTGTATAATTTTAAAAAGTTGGACTGTAGAGGCTTCTCAACAGAATCACTCATGTGTGAGGTCCTCCATTCATTCCCTAATGTTACATAAGAATAATGCCCGATTTTTATCACAAAGAACTACTTTGGATTATAAACGCTGTAGCTCAGTTGCTTTGAGCACCACTTCTGAAACTTTACCACTGAGATGGCAGTCACTGGTGAAAGTTATTACTGAGATTGATTTCCACTAAAATTTGGAGATTTTAAAGGAGCAAAAAATGAGGAGGGTTTCATTTTGTGTGACTGTATAAGGACTTAATTCTTTTAGTGAGTGTGATGAGTTGTGTGCGTGTGTTTATAAAAAATCTGGTAATATTAAAAAATAACATTAAATAAAAGAGTATTTTCAATAAATCAAAATAAAAGGATTATAGTGCCACCATCCAAAAAATAAATCAGTTAGTATTTTGTTGGTTTCTCTCAATTATTTGTAGATTAATAATTCATTTTTAGCTAATTCTCACAATGGCTTTATAGGCAGACACTATTATTATTCTAACAATAACATGGGATATAAATGGAAGTAAATTGATTTATAGAATGTCATGTTACATAACTCACAGCTAAATTTTCATGAAGCAAGAATTCAAGCACATTCCATTTGACCAAGATCACACATCAGTCACTACACATATTGTTTTTTGAGTTTTACAAAATTTCCTTAATAATACCATATGCACTTTTTATACTCTTAATTTTAAAGACATTATAGTTTATGATCATTCTTTTGTGTCAATATACATTCAAAACAACTTTTACAAGTTGTATTAACTCATCATGATATGTTTAACATTTTCCTTTGCTTTAACACATAATTTTTACACTTATATTTTTGGGCATGTCTACTACTTAGCTAAATTGCTACAAACTGACATAGTTGTTGCTGTGGATAAAACATTTAAATTCTTTATAATAGCAAGTCTGTAACTTCCCAGAAAGTCTACTGACTTATGCTCTTTTACACATATGTAAAATCATTTATTTCACTGCATACTCATTTGTTATAGATTAGTTAGTTGGACAAGTTTATTTTTATAAAGATCATTCATGTATTTATGAAAGAGAGGGACAACCAGAGCATTATTCTGTCATATTGAACTTGGAACATTTTGCTTGCAAGTCAAGTGCTCAGCAATGCCACCAACTGGATTACTATTTTGCTAACATTAAAGTTAATTATTTTTCACATTTTAATTTATATTTTATGATTTTCTTCCATTTTCTATGGGGCTGTGGAGAAAATTTTGCTTACTAATCAATAATGTTGTATTCAGGACCACCAGAATGTGGAAAAATCTTAATGAGTTTACTATAGCAAGGAAGTCAGATATTAGACAAGTAAACAAAATATAGCTGTACTAATTATAAACATTAAATTAGAAATTAATCAAATTATGTGTTAAGTAAAATCTCAATGATTCAGAAAATGAAACAGTAATCAGTGGAACTATTAACTTGCCTCAAGTGGAAATTTTTGTCCTTCTAAACTGTGTTCTGATCCGTCAGATGACATATTGCATTTTCCCCAGTGAAAACTTATCTTACTTGCTTTGAACACCATTTCTGAAACTCCTCCACTGAGACGGTAGTCATTAGTGAGATTAATTTCCACTAAACAGAAAAAAAACCCAAACAGTAATATTCCATCTTATTCTGGTAATGAAAATTATAATTTTAGACTAAATTTTTCAATTAAAGTTACATTAAAAAATCATTAGCTTGATAATTTAAAAAAGTAGTCACTCTTTTGGAAACTGAACTTTGTAACTGTGCACAATGTACTCAATGCATTTTACTACCACAAATGCGGACTATAGTGAAAACCTTAACTGCTGTAAGCCTCTAAAAGAAGATAATCTACCAGTCTTATATGTTTGGAGTTATGATAGTGAGTTCCTCTCAAACTGTGCTTCTCTAAGGATTGTGATGGCAGAGAAGAGAGAGAAAATGAAGAGTATGGACAATAGAGTATAAAGAAGAAAAGCCTTTTCTAGAGAGTATTCCTTCCATCTCAAGGTCAATCTTTTTTATTCCTTTTAATTGTTTCCTCTTTTTATCCCTCCAAATACTAGCGCAGGCTTTATCAAGCTCAGAAAGTTCTTCCCTAAAGGTGGCAAGGGAAACAGGGAACACATTCCTACTAAAAAGGGTTTTCAACCATCTCATGCTTGATCTCTCAACGGCAGCTATTTGAATTATAAACTTTTTTATTTGAGTTCCACAGCAGATATTATCTGACTGTATTTTAACAATCACCAGGAAACAAATGATTCTCTTGGGAGTCTAATGTTTGATTTTCAGTCTCTCTCAATCAGATTTATATAGTCTTTGTTCCACTGGTAGCAACTGATGCTGGTACCAGGGATAAAAAATTTTGGACTTATATCTAGAGATATACTTCCATTCACAATAACAATAGTAAATACAATAACTGTAATGTCTGACATTAATTTCACAGCGAAGCAAATTGAGTCACAGAGAGACTAACCAAAATGTACTCTTGTTCTGATACATATTAGAGTCATAATAAAAACGCAAACATTTTTACCTGTTTTCCCAGTGTTATGAATGAATGTGTTTTCCAAAGATGGTTTATCCCAACCCAGAAATTTAAGTTTCTTAAGATTCACATTTACTTGTGTAAGATCTTCATCAATATTGATAGGAGATTGTTTGGGGCTATTACATGTTGGATATTTCTTTCCCCAATTTTTTTGATTCAGTGCTCCTAGGGGGAGAAAAAAGTATCATGTTAATTTCCTAAAGTACCATGCGAAAATTGTTAGATTATAATCTGATTAATATCTAACAGAATTGAAATAATAGGTAAACTGGAACGTTTTAAAATAATTAAGTTTTGTTTAAGTTTAATGTACAACTTTTAATATAACATACTCTAAAGTGGCCCATAGAATAACCACATCAAATACAGTGTTCAAAGACTATTTAGCTTTTGTACTTCTAAAACAATAGGGAATCTAAATTATCATAACCATGAAAACGTCACTCTTGGTTCTAACAGAAAAGTTTCCAATGACTACAAATTCTGACCTTCTTAGCAGTTTCCAAGTTAGTAAGATCTTTCATTCCTACCAGCGAATAATTTAATGTCTATATATTTGGGACCTTATTTACCTTAAAAATTTATCTGGCTAATATTTGAAATATCTTTTCCCAGAGCCATGTTTGTTGTTTATCAATACAGTAAATAAAAAGGTATTTTTTATAAAGATTTCTGCTTCAGTGAAGTGAATAAACTTCTAGTTCTCTAAACCAAAGCTGACCTATATTTCAACATCACCTAAAACTATGAGTCATGCTATGTAACTGTTTTTCATTTGATGGGTCAAAGAACAGACTTGCTCTATTTAAAGGTTTGTTAAATATATGAAGTCCTGTGAAAGCAAGCCTTAAACTTGTCTGTGGTTAAACTCAAGCATTTGTTCAGCTATCCCATGAAAGAGTAGGGAGGGTGGTGTACCATTTTCAATTTATATCCTTTCAAATGTTTTTCTTTTAGAAAATGAATACAGCTAATGCCAAGGTTTTGCATAGCTTATGTTGAGGGAGTCTTAAGTAAACATAACTTCTATATAACCCTTTCTTATATTATCTTTTTTTTTTTTTAAATAAAGGAATCAGAAAGAACTGTCATGTGAAAAATCCCTTAAGGTGACAAAACTAGCTTTGCATAATTTAGCTCAGGAAAGAATAACTAGTCACATCTTGAAACTGCCTATATAGTCAAGAAAAATTAGGTACTTCATCTTCTAGTGAGGTGCTTACCAGAATTAATAAGTGCTGAAATATATATGTTAATATATATTTTAATATATAATAATATGTTAATATGTATATATTTAATTTAAATAATAATATGTTAATATGTATATATATTTAATTTTAAATCTAATTCAATGCCAAGGGGTACTTGAGCACAGTCAGCTTTAAACACGTACAGTGATACACAACTTGGCTTCTAAGGACAGCTCTAATGATTTTAGCAATAAATATGTTAATTTCACTATAAAGAAGATTGGCAGGGGGACAAGAAAACACTGCTTGCTTATTTATAAATGTTAATGCAAGAGAAGTAGAAAGTGCAGCATGAATCAATATTATGCCTTTCACTGTTTTATTTTTCTAATACAGTATAATACGATACAATACATTTCTACTATAGCTTCCTAACTACATGCTCATAGTTGTAGTGCACAGTCAAATACCTTTTTTAATTTTTGGTAACAACACATGCGATTTATAAACTTTTTTTTTCCTGAGCATTTAGTGATCCTCTATTTGGGTTCTCTTTCAGTACAAAAACTTGTTTTTCCCCTGAAATTACCTCTTCCTATAGTTTTTACTGTTTCCTAAATTTAGAGTCTTCCCAATGTTTATTTCTTTCTCAGCGAATCCAATGGGTGTACCTCAAAAAATGCACCTAATCAGATCACCTCTCATCTTTACCATTACCTCCCTAGCCCAAACCACTGTCTTTGAAAGCCCATCCTGTGGTTCTCCCACAAGCAGCATCACCACCACTTAACAGACTGTTAAGAGAGCCATGTCTACACTATGTTCTTCTCAAGTTAGTAGAATATATTTTTTTCAAACCCCTTAGACATCCATGTATACATTATACTTTTTTTTGCCATTACTTGGGCTTCATCACTCTAGGTTAATTTTTTCTGACAGAAAGAACGAGCCAGAGATTGAAATAGAGAAGTAAAGACACCATAGTGGCAGAGTTTCTTTCAGTGCAGCAGGAACTGAGGTCAAGCTGGAGTCTGACACATGACAGATAAGTACATGATTTTTTGTCATCTCTGTGTTACATTTCTTCTCTTGCTCTTCCATGATTTGTTTCTCTACTTAGGTGATACTCTAAATATGAAATGTCCCTCTAAATCCCCCACACTATTATGTATACATCTTGCATAATTAATTCTCTCTTCTGTGGGTGGAGGAGAGCCTATAAATATGATGAAGTAGTCATTTCCTTGGATGAGACTACATTGTTTTGCAATGTTATGCTATAGAAGCCTCCATATTAGTGAACTGGAGAGATTCTCAATGTATATTCCTCCCTCTCTGACCTGTGGAGACTGTAAGATAATATACAATTCTTATTTTAATACAACTTCATGGTGATTTACTATGGAGTATCAGAAAACTAATGCAACTTAAGAACTAAAGTAGTCTTTTAAAATTCACACCAGAAGGTGTGTCACTCCTTGCCTTAGGTCCATCAAATACCTTTTCATCTCTCTTCAGAATAAAATATAAAGCCCATACAATGATCACTACATTCTATGGTGATACTACCAACTCACATGCTCTCTGAGTTTATTTCCTTCCAATCTGCCTCTACACTATACTGGTTTTGTTCCTGTCTCTTGTGTATGTGAGGTCTTTGGCTTTGGCATGTGCTGCCACCTCTTCCCCTGAGGTTCCTGCCCTGATGTCTGCAAGGTTTGCTCTCTTATCTTATCCCTTCATTTCTACCAGGTCTCTGTTCAGATGTATCTCACTGTGGAGGCTTTATCTAAACATCCTCTTTAAAACTGGCTTCTGTTAGTCAATCATGCTCAAGCCCCTCTCCTTTATGTTTCTGATCTTAAGACATCAATTATGTTTTTTTTTTTTTTTTTTTTTTTTGCCTCCACGTATATTGCTGGGGCTTGAGGCCTGCACTACATATCCACTGCTCCTGTAGACCATTTTCCCTCTATTTTATTGGATAGGACAGAGAGAAATTGAGAGAGGAGGGGAGATAGGGAAGGAAAGAAAAAGACACATGCAGACCTGCTTCAACACTTGTGAAGCATCCTTTTTGCAGGTGGGGTGACAGGGGCTTGGACCTAGATCCTTGCCCTTATGCTTAGTTGTATGTGTGTTCAACAACATAAATTATGATTATTGATTTCTGTTTCTATACCCTCTAAAATTCTGGCTCATAGTGTATACTTAATAAATATTCAATGAAAAGCTGAACCAAGTAAAAGTGATGATAATGTAGCCACAATATGGCACAGTGACAGAGTACTAGACTTTTCAAATATGAGGTTCTAAGTTCTTCCATTGGCACTGCATATGTCAAGAGTGATGCCCTGAGCTAATTTTCTTTTTTTGTCTCTCATGAATTAAATAAAACAAATTTTCAAAAACCATGATTTTTTTGTTTTCTGAATTGGAGTTTACAGAAATATAACATGAAGTAACAAGATAAAAAAAAATCAAAGTTTATCAAAGCTCATCTTCTGAACATATTTGACTGATGTTACATGATAATAGAGTTGGCTATCCCTATGAAATTTCAGCTTAGGGAGAGCAAGAATTGAATAATTTCCAAACAATATATTATCTCACATTTTATGATACAATGCTTCTGAAAATCTTGGTTATGTTTTAAATATATCAAATGATTACATTGAGTAAGGATCCAATTTGAAATATCTACTACTACGTGGTAGTAAGTACAATAAATTTACAAAGCGTCTTAACTTTTGTGAGCAGAAGAAAACAAAAAAAATTAAGAAAGAGGATTATTTTTCATGGAAAGACTATAAAACAGAAATGAGTGGCTAAGAAAGTTGTGACATATAGGAATACTACTCAGCTATTAAGAATGATGAATTCACCTTCTTCATCTCATCCTGAATAAAGCTTGAAGGAATCATGCTAAATGAGATAAGCCAGAAAGAGAAGGATGAATACGGTACGATCTTATTCATGGACAGAAGTTGAGAAATAAGGACAAAAAGTAGGACTTGGACTGTGTTTAGTGTATTGCACAAAAGTAAAAAACTCAGGGTGAGGGGTTGGAGCTTTCAGGTCCTGGTGCATAATGGAGGAGGGCCTAAGCTGGGGGTGAGAGTAATTTTAAACATGTACCAGCAACTGTATTTACTGCAAACCATCAACCTCCTCAATAAAAATATTTATAAACTAATAAAAATAAGAATAAAATAAAATTTGCTATTTAAAAGGCCAGGCAGTGGCACACCTGGTTAAGTGCATGTGTTACCATCAGCAAGGACCCAGACCAAGCCCTAGTCCTCATCTACAAGGGGATAGCTTCATGAGAGGCAAAGCAGGGCTGCATGTATTTCTGTCTCTCTCTCCCTAACCTCTTTCACTTTCAGTTTTTCTCGGTCCTATCATATTAAGTAAGGTTTTAAAAACTGAAATTAAAAACATAACATCATTTAGATTAGACACAAAAATAAAATCGTTAGGACTAAATCTACCAAATATGAATAAGAGATATAAAAAACTATTAAAAAACTATAAACTGTGCTTTTTGCAGGAGTCTAGGAAATGTTCATTTCAAATTGTCATAAACAGCAAGCTATGAGCAGAAAACCAATAACGTGTTAAAATGGTGTGAAAGAGTGGAACACTAATTTTACTGGCTCTTAATGATAAAATGGCTGACTACTGGCTGACTACTGTTGGAGAGTGGGGAACTGTATCCATGTGTCTACAACAACGGTCTTATAAATCAATATTTTCCAAAGATAGTGTGAGGTTGAAGTTGAAAAAACTAAAATATGAATCTTAATTTTAAATAGCTTTTAAATCTGCAAGTTGATTTTTTTTTTTTAATCAGAGCACACAGTTCAGCTTTGACTTAAAAAAATTGACATTTAGACAAGACAGTTGGGAGACCTTAGTCTATGTAGTGGTTAAAACTAGGATTATGTTCCTAAAAAAGCAGGTGTCTCAAATTCATTATAACTACATTATGAATGTTATTACTGATATTCTTTTTGTCTCTAGGGTTATCACTGGGGCTAGTGCCAGCATTATGAATCGACTATACCTGGAGGCTATTTTTGCCATTTTGTTGCCCTTGTTGTAGTTGTTATTGTGATTGTTGTTATAGCTGTTATTGGATAGGACAGAGAGAAATGTAAAGAGGAGGGGAAGAGAGAGGAGGAGAGAAAGACACCTGCAGACCTGCTTCATCACTTGCAAAGCAACCCCCCTGAAGGTAGGGAGCTCGGGGCTCAAGCCAGGATCCTTACTCCTGTCCTTGCGCTTTGCACCATGTGTGCTTAACCTGCTGCGCTACCACCCGGTCCCCTATTACTGACAATTGTGAAGGAAGAAATTAGGACAGTTCCTATAATAGCAACAGAAGATTATTATGGTGATTTACCTAAAAGGAAAACTCAGTGTACTGCACGTCAGTTCTAGAAAATTAAAATAAATTATTCATCTACATATTCACCCTCTCTTCTACTCACTTATTGACTCACCTGAAACTACTACCACTACTATAAATGCCCTGTGTTTACCTCTACTGGAGCACTTAACTGAGTTTTGTCTGTAGCAGTCTCTTATTGTCAAATTCTGAATATGGCAGGTAGTGAAAAAAAAATTACATGCTTGTGCAATGAATGGTCTTTGTGCACCAAACGAAAAGTACTCAATGTTTAGATTCCATCCACTTTCAATTCCAAATAGAATGGAAAGCAATTCCAAGTTTTGTAAGAGATATGCATGAGTTCCCCTGTTTGCATGCTTGTTTAATCTTGCATTCCAGAAGGTTAGACATGTTAAATCAAAATAGGCAAATGCCTAAAGGAGTAGAAGGGTGAAGAAAGCAAATACAGATAACAAAAGCACACAGAGGAGGTCTTGAGGGGTTGACAGAATCCATAAAACAGAGAGGGAACTGAGCATACTGTTGGTTCACCAATGAGCCTGAACAAACTTATGGTGGCAAAAAAGTGGAGGTAAAACTCAAAGAGGAGTGAGTAGTCCAGTAAAATTCACCAGACAAGGACTTATGGTGCAATACTAGCTAGTACTGCAAGTACTGAGGAATCAGTAGTGCAACTGTCTTGAGGCACCATAAGTCCAAAATTCAATCCCTGATAATATGACCATAGGCTAGAGAGGAACAGTGCTGTGATAAAAATAGATAAATAAATGTCACTTTGTTGAGAAAATGTTGATTCATTGAATTATTGTCATAGGGATTCAGATCCACATCTTTCCACCATGGGTGTCAGCACATTTCTTCCAGCAAACTATCTTCCCCTCCACCAGAGGACACTGGGTTCCCAACCCTCCTTAACCTACCCTCCATTTTATTGAATCTTCTAATCTCCTGCCTGTTAAGGTTTCCTTCTGTATTGTTACTAATTCTGTTTCTTAGATACGATTTAGGGGTAACATTTTTTTAGTTTTTTTTTTCTTCAGTTTTTACTTCTCTTAAGTAAAAGGCCTAGTTCCATCCATATTGTAGCAAATGAGAACATGTCACAGTTCTTACTGATGAGAGCAGTATTCCATTGTGAATATATACCACAGGCAGTATGTGATCAGATTTAACTAGGTAAGTCATTAGGAAGCACAGCTGTGGGAAAAGAACTAAGGAGCTTTATCAGGGAGAGCAAGCCTGCAGTAATGCAGTATAGGCAGAAATGGAGAGACTGCACAGTTGATTTCATAAGCATATTTTAAGAATGAAAAGCTCTAAAATTCATCCACTCATACCTAAACCCAATGTAATAGTATTCGGAAAAGATGATTTTGCAAAGCCATTGGGAAACGGTAGAAAATTGGGACTGGTGCTCTCAACAAAGAGTTACTACAATGACCCCTAAATCCCTTCCACCTTGTGAGATTATAGTGGGAAAGATAGTGAACAGTCTAGGAAATTACCCTGGCTAGATACTGAATCTGCTGGTACTATGATCTTGAACTTACCAGCATCCAGGACTGTGTGAATAAATTTCTGTTGCTTAAAACAACCTGAATCTATTTGAACTACAATATGCTTTTCTTTCCTTTTTTTGTTTTTTAATATGCTTTCATTTCTTATCTATACAGCAATTTTAGAACTTTTTTTCCCTTTAGAATCTGGTACTTAGTGATTAACCAAGTGTTTCCTGAATAAATAAACATGGTATGTACAGCTTACTACCCTAACTGTCCATGTATCATATATATTGACCAATTAGACTTCTAGGTATAAACAGATTAAAAAAATTCATGTAGATCAGAATAAATTGAAGATAAAGAATATCAACTGAGAAAAACTAAAGTTCAAAGCAAAAGTGATTGAACAAATATTATACAGGTTGTAATATTTGCATAAAATGATGAAAATGAAAAGGAAGTCAAAGCAAAGTCTACTTTTCTTCTTTATTTTCCATTTTTTTCCCACTGAAACTTAGCTTCTAGCAGCAGAAAGATAAGCAAAGTAATTATAATATTGTGTAAGGAATTCAGCAGAGATCCACTAAAAATTTCACAGAAATATGATAAAATCTCAATAATAGTTTATTGGATGGAATTTGAAGACATCATGTTACATGAAATAATTAAAAGAGAGAAGGACAGGGTCATGAGGTGGCACACCTTGTTTAAACACTCACATTCCAGTGTGCAAAGACCCAGGTTTAAACCCTGGGTGCCCACCTGCAGGGGGAAACTTGGTGTCTCTCTGTCTCTCTCCCTCTTGATCTCTCCCTCCGCTTTCAATTTCTCTGTTTCTGCCCAATAATAAATGTTAGTATACTTCTAGTTCTGTTTCTGGGATCTAGTTCTGCTTCTGTTACATTGCTTGACATTGTGGTCTATTTACATGGTCTTTTCTGTTACATTGGTTTGGTTTCACTCCCCCCACCTCCGGGAGATTTGGTTTAGCCCTTGCTAGTTCTGTGCTTCTCCCTTCTCCCCGCCCCCTACCCTATGTACTTCCTGAGTTCCTGACTCTGCTGCAGGAGGAGAAAGATGGAGGAGCACATGGTGTGGTGATTAGGTGTTGGACTGTTTGCCTGCTCGTGAATAAAGATTAAACTGCATTCTCAGTTCAGCCGTGTGTTTCTGGTCATCTGTTACCTGCCCATGAAGCCAGCCCGGTGAAAACAACATAATGGCGCCCTGAACAGGAACAAGAATCTCGGCTCCACACACATGCAACAGACCAAAGAAGATGAGATAAGTAAAGCCACAATGGCCTTCTTTTCTGCTTGTGAAGAGGTTTCCAAAGGCTTCTGCCCTTTTTTAATGAGACTGTTTCTCTGTTTCTGGAACATTTCTCTCTGGGCCACACTGTGGTTTCTGCCCAATGTCCACCCACAGGAGCCGGCTCGCTGCTGCGTGATGTGGGGCGTTGGGTGTGGGCTCCCTCCACACTGCTTGGCCGCTGGGAGTAGGGCAGCAGACATGGCGGGCAGGGGTGCAGCCCATCCTGGCCACCACCCCGGGGCACCTCGGCCCACGTCTTCTGCACGGCCAGCCCGCCCGCCCTCCTGCTATGAAATCTGGGCAGATCCCGGACCACCCGGAGACCGCGGGCTCCCCGCTGGGACTGGGCCCCCTGGCCGAGATCCCCAGCTCGACTCTGAAGGCAGAGGAGCTAGAATACACAGACATACGTACAGTGATGGCAACCTGCAATTCCTGGAGCTGAAGTTGAGCAAGAAGCCACCGCCGGACAACACACACCCCGAACAACTAGGGTAGTACAGATCTAAATTCATGTTTAAAATGACATGTCTTCATAACAAAAGTTTTTCTCCTTGTGTATTGAAGACCATGTTTATGTGTGTGTTTAAAGTTTGGTAAACATTAACTTTAAGGTTAGAAATGTAACTTTAAGGCTACATTCTTACCAGGCAAAGTTAAATGAAAAATATTTTCAACATAGTTCTCATAAAGGTAAAATTAACTTACATTTAAAGTCTGAGGTAAAAATTAGTTAAAAATCAATATATTTTAACTAAGTTGGTCTAAAAAACCTGCGCACACCTAGGGTGTGTCTCCATCTTGAATGAGTGTAACAAAAGGTTAAGTAAGACATTGTTGATATGCAAAGCTCTCAGATACCTTCTCAATTAGAAATGGTGGATTGCACAATGGTTATGCTAATGATTCTCATGCCTGAGGCTCTAGCAGTGGTTCTTTGACTTACCACATTTTATTGCACTTAGATTGGTTAGGAGCCTTAAAATGAAATGAAAAAGACCTTCCAAATTTATAAAGATACTTAAACCAATTATAATCATCGAGTTATCTATTGTGGTAAACCTCTAACCTGCTACAAGTTTTGTTTCATAAGTAAGTGAATTGCAGCTGTCAAGTTCTCTACAGAAAAGTGGAATTCCAGCAGCTGACCTTCCTCATACAATGTTCCACCCCCTGGCATTCTTCCATGGAAATCTGCTTTGGACTGGAACTTCTATCGGACTCACTGGTACACCTCTTAGACACTTTATACAGAACTAGCAGCTTCCCTTTACACTGCTGGGTTTTTCAAAGACTTACTGCAGCCAGCTGTCATGGGACTCTATAGGCCACAAACCCCCATGCTAGATAATACCCACAGAGGCAGGAGAGACCTGTCGAGGCAAGAAAAGCCCACAGAGACAAGAAAAGTCCTTTAGCTTGATAAAGCCTTGCCCACAGAGGCAAGAAATGCCCCCCTCAGGCCTTCCTGGTTCCACTGGCCTTCCAGGCCACACTGGTTCTTGTTGCTTGCTTACTTGTTCCTCCATGTTTGTGCCAGTTTCTTTTTTGAAAATGCCTGTATGATATAGGTTTCTGTTCACCCCACACTCCTGATACTATGGTCAATTAGTTAAAAAGAAAAGGGGGAATTGTTGGTATGCTTCTAGTTCTGTTTCTGGGATCTAGTTCTGCTTCTAGTTCTGCTTCTAGTTCTGCTTCTGTTACATTGCTTGACATTGTGGTCTATTTACATGGTCTTTTCTGTTACATTGGTTTGGTTTTACTCCCCCCGCCTCCAGGAGATTTGGTTTAGCCCTTGCTAGTTTTGCACTTCTCCCTTCTCCCCACCCTCTACCCTATGTACTTCCTGAGTTCCTGACTCTGCTGCAGGAGGAGAAAGATGGAGGAGCACATGGTGTGATGATTAGGTGTTGGACTGTTTGCCTGCTCGTGAATAAAGATTAAACTGCGCTCTCAGCTTATCCGTGTGTTTCTGGACATCTGTTACCCGCCCGTGCAGCCAGCCTGTTGAAAACAACAAGTAAATAAGTAAAAAAATAATTTTAAAGAAAGAGAGATAGTGAGACCAAATAGTGAATGGTCTCACTTATAGGTAGAATTTAAGAAGTATGGAGGAGGAAAGCACAAAGTAAAACTTGGACTGATTGGATGTATTTCACTGAAGCAAAGGACTCTGTGTGAGGAGGGAGGAGTAAAGAGGTGGAGAGATACTTGGGGTCCTGTTGCATGATGATGTAAAAGGGGGTAGATGCGGGTGAGAGTGTTCTGCAGAGAACTTTCACAGGGAAATTAAAAATTGTACCCATGATTCAACAATGGCACTGTAAACCATTACCCCTCCCCCCCACAATAAAAATGATAAAAAAAAGCCTCATTCCTTTTAAAGAGAATTTCAAGTTTAGAAAAAGCTATGTCAAGATAGTCACAGAAAGTTGATTTGACTGACTCCAAACTTCTTAGTTCTAAGCCTCATATTTCTGGAACTAAATATTTTTAGTGAATATCAACCTGGAAATAAAACTAATAGGTAAAAGAGTGGGATGGAGGTAACCTACTAGGGTGAAGAGACTATTATTTAAAAGGTTTCTTGGAAAGAAAAAAAGAGTGATGGGATAGCACCTAGAAAAAAATAACAAAGATGAGAAATGGATTCCTGTCTTACAAATATTTAAGCATGTATAACTACTAAGGAAAGTTATTATAAGGAGCTTTAAGTTAGAGAAAGCCCAGGCTTTGTGTCCTTAAAGAGAGAAGCTACAAATATTAAATAGAGGATTACTAGCCTATGAAAAGGAAAAGAAATGCAAGATTTTATATATATACATACATATATATATATATATATATATATATATATTCATATACATGTAAATTCAGAGATGGGCAGTGAGAAATGTTTCATAATATACAACCTCAGTTATAGGACAGGATCACTGTTACAGAAGGAAGAAAAGTGGTTTAGAGGGCCAGGTGGTGGCGTACCTAGTTGAGTGCACATGTTACAATGTGCAAGGACAAAGGTTCAAGACCTCAAGCCCCATCTGCAGGGGGAAAGCTTTGCAAGTGGTGAAGCAATGCTGTAGATGTCTCTCTGTCTCTCCCCCTCTCTATCACTCCCTTTCTCTCTCAATTTCTGGCTGTCTCTGTCCAATAAATAAATAAATAAAGATAATTTTTAAAAAAGTGGTTTGAAGTCATGTCAACTTCAGTTCAGTCTCAGCACCAGCACCTATAAGGACCACAACATGAGTGATAATTACCTTATCTGTAACAGGAATAGTAACCTCTGTCTTTCATAGTATGAAAGTCATGAATGTAGTATGACTCTTCTTAAACTTTTTTCCTAACTTTTGAAAATATGGAAGTAATATCAACTAGGGATGGGATGGCAGTTGGTAGGAGAGTAGGTATGAGCAAACTACTGATGAATGAAGTAGAACACACTGAAGACTGACTGAAAGCACTAAGGGCTCTAAGTTCCTAGGAGATCAGAAACTTGCAACAGCACCATGCATGTGTGCATCATCATGTATGTTCTCATATGTTTTGTGTGTATGGAAATTTAAAGTCCAAATGGACAAGCAGAGAAGCCAAACAGTTTCAGTCCTAGAGTGGAGGTCAGTGGGGTAAGTGTAATGAATACAAAAGTTTAAGGAACTGGAAATTTTGGCAAAAGAGTATCGAAGCTACCACTGTCCCATCTCAAACCTTGCTTGGGGAGAAAAAGAAAAATAGAAATCTTTAAACAGTTTACAGTCATGTTTACTGCCATCTTTTTAAAGTAATAAAGTGACAGAATGATCAAATGTTAACAATAAAGTCCAATTCTGCACTGCTTTTAATGTTATGCCCTGGAACCAACGATTTGACTAATCAAAATAAGAAAAAGCAAAGCTGATATTTAATGAGGGCCAGAAAGAATATGTGTGACTCACCTATCCACCCCTACCTCCCCTCACAAACCACTACTTCCATGAAGGAAAAAAAAAATTGCTCAGGATTAGGTAACTCTGTGATTATTGTCATGATCTTTATGATTGCCTGATTCTCTTCCACTGTATTCCAATATTCAGGATTCAAACAGAAGGAAATCCAGGATGATTCAATAAAGGACTTTTCTGCATCACTTGCTGTTAACTAACTGCTCTTAGAAGGCAGTCAAACTGCCTATGGAATGATAAGAGAGAAACATCAAATGTATTTCCTTTGTTACTGCCATCTGGCTAATGACACAGCCAACACAGAATCCCAAAACAACCCTACCCTGAAATTATTCCTCCATTTGAATAGTGAAGAATAGAACAATCATAAAATAGGTCTCTGAAAGTTACCATAGTCAATGTAAGTATCCCTTTGGTAATCAATTTCCTTTTTTCCATTAACTGGTGAGTAAAACTCATAAGGCAGTGAATTAGCAGCTCAATAAATAACAATGCAGGTTTTCTGACAGAGGAGACATCAGCTACTGATGATAATAATTCTAATATGTATAATAGCAGTAATTGCATGAGACACATTATTATTATTTTATTTTTTTACTTTATTGCCACAGGATTATTACTGAGACTGGGTGTATACATGATGAATCCACTACTCCCAGTCGCCATCTTTTCCTTTCTTTCCCCTTTTCTTATAGTTGCTAGGACAGAGAAAAAATGAGAAGGAAGAGATAGGCAGACAGACAGATAGATATGGAAAGAGATGCCTGCAGCCCAGCTTTACCACTCTTGAAGCTTTCCCCACCCCATATGTGAGGTCTCGGGGATGAAACCCAGATCTTTGTGTAAGGTAATGAGTATACTCAATAAAGAATGGAATATTTTAAGAGTACCAACAGAATTATGTCTAATACAATTGGAGAAACATCCTGAATATCAAGTTTAACAGTTATAACTATGGTTACAAAGGTGAGGGGAGACAATATGATTACATGTAGACCATTTAGGAGTTTTATCAATAGTTTAGGTGAAAAACAGTATAGATTTAGACTACAGGAAAGGTTACTAGGAGAGACAGAGCAAGGCAGAGACATATTTGAAAGGAAAACAATTGACTTCCGGGAGGTGTGGTCATGGGATAACTGGGGCCCAATCACCTCTCCTCCCAAAACAACAAATAAATACAACAAGAGACCCAACTGAAGTCATAATCTACAGTTTAAAGTTTTACAGCTTCAGATGGGTGCTTGCATGCAGTTGGAATGAAAAGGCACAGGTTGAAGAACAGCAAAGTCAAATCAGAGCTCTGGGCAGCACAGGCGCTGAGCTGCACCATTTTGGCAATTTCACTTTAATCACCCCAAGCAAGTCACATTGTTCCTAGTGCTGGAAGAAAAGAGACAGGGGCTTAAAACATCTCAGTGTTTGACTTGGGAGTTTTAGCCTTTTGAATTTAAGACAAGGACACAACATAAAGCAGGGCATTTATGACCACAAGACAGGCCAAAGTAACCACACACCCCATCCCACCCACTGCAGATCATACAAACAAAAGAAACCTAGATATCACAATAGCACCACCTGATAGCCATCAATAACCAACACAACAAATGTACAAGGAGAGAAACAGAACTAAACAGCCAACTATGCTGTATCAGCCAGACAGAAATGAAACAAAGGAAATCTAAGGAATTACAGATTTAGAAAGAATCTCAGAGACAGACTACACAGAGCTCATTATGAGGACTCTCCAAAAATTTAAGAATAAATTAAAAAGGCATGTTACTATGGAATTAAAACACACAATAGAGGAACTTATGACAGAGTTAACTAAGAACCTTCAAATCGTAAAAGAATAACTTTAGTCAGAAATCCAGGGAATAACAGACACTAACTACAATCCATGCCCAGGTAGAAATTGTAGGAAGTAGATCCACACATTCAGAATCTGGAAGATACGGCCAGCCCACTCTTTCAATGTAAAGATGAGAGAGAGGAATGGTTCAGAAAGACTGAAGCAATTCTCTGTGAAATTGCAGACTCCACCAAAAGATCAAATATAAGAGTGATAGGTATACCTGAAGAGGAGGACAAGGCCAAAGGCCCAGAGTCCATTTTCAGAGCAATTTTAGCTGAGAACTTCCCTCACTTAGGAAACCCTCAGAACATTCACATTCAAGAGGCAAAGCTATCATCAGGATTTATAAATACAAAAAGAACAACACCAAGCCACATTATTGTAAAACTATCAAAAGTCAACGACAAGGAAAAAAATTGCTGGCTGCTAGGGAAAGAAGTTAAATACAAAGGCAGAGCTATAAGACTTTCATAAGATTTCTCTTTATAAACTTTAGACACAAGGAGAGAGTGCAATGACATATTCAAAGTTCTAAAGGAGAGGGAATTTCAGTCATGAATATTATATCCTGAAAAATTGTCCTTCAAATATGAGGGAGAAATAAGTTTCCTCAAATATTCAAGAAATAAAGGGATTTGCCAAAATCAACCCCACCTTCCAAGAACTACTGAACCAAGTCCCACAAGAAAGGAGAAAGCAAAGGAATACATGTTCCAAACATCAAGTTTCAAATGCTACCATGATGTCAACCTGACTCACCTGAACAGATGACCCCACCAGTGTACCCTGGAATCCCATCTCTTCCTGACCCAGTAGGGAAAGACAGGGATAGGTTTAGGAGTTGGATCAACCTGTCAATTTCCATGTCCATCAGAGAAGCAATTACAGAAACCAGACCTCCCACCTTCTGCCCCCTGGGTCCATAATAACCCTGGGTCCATGATCCCAGAGGATTAAAGAATAGGAAAGTTATCAGGGGAGGGGATGAGATATGGAATTCTGGTGGTGGGAATTGTGTGGAATTTCACCCCTCATTATATGGTTTTGTTGATATTTTCTATTTTATACATAAATAAAATTTAAAAAAAGAAAAGAAAGGAATAGAGGCAGGACCATACCAAAAAATTGCCAAATATATATAACTAGAGATAGATAGGTATGGAAAAAATAGTCAACCTTTAACTGTAACCTTGGGAGAACTGATGTAGTTTCTAATAGAGGGAATGGTGACACAAAATTTTGGTAGTGAGAATGGTGTGGAATTATACCCATGTTATCTCATAATTTTGTAAATCAGTAATAAATTACTAATAAAATTAAATAAAAAAGAAACAAAAATAATTCAGATCTACTGAGATGATTGGCTGTCAAGATTAGGAAAGGCAGATTTCTGGTCATAGCTTGCCCATTACAGATACTCACAGTGGGAAAAATTATTCCAGTTTGATTTTTCAACCATTCCTTTAGTCCTTTATTCAGCACTCTTACAAATAGGAATTTCTGCCTCAATTTAAATGGTGGAGTCTCTTTATCTGTTTTTTTCTTTTCTTTTCTTTTTTTGCTTCCAGGGTTATTGCCGGGGCTTGGTGACTGTATCATGAATCCACCTCTCCTAGAGGCCATTTTTTCCCCATTTTTATTGCACTTGTTGTTGTCATTATTGTTATCATTGCAATTGATGTTGTTGTTGTTTTCCTCCCTCAACACAACAACCAAACAAAAATAGCCAAGATACAAAACTACAAAACACACCAAAAAATAAACAAATCTAAAATAGTTAAATCAACTACACCAATGAATCAGGACAGGATCCCAGAATAAATTCCAAGTAAACCAGAAGCAACTAAAAATGAAGAAAATATCCAAACATTTATTGATGCATTAATCACTGTAGGGAGGAAAGTTTTCAGGAAAATACTGTCAGAAATAGGGAAACAACCAATGAGTTCCTGAAAGGAAATACAAACTATCTCAAGGGAATTAGAGAACTAGAGGCAGAAATAGCTGCACTAAAAAGCCAGCTAGTAGAACAAGCTAATACTGTAATTGAACAAGGAAAAAAAAATCCTAACTGATAAGGGAAGCTGAGGGAAGGAAAAGCAGATTGACAGAAGCAGAAAACAGAATTAGCCGGACAGAGAATGAATTAGAGAAAACCAAGAAAGAGGTAAAAGAGCTAAAAATGATACTGAGACTGAAACAACAAAAGAGACATATAGGATGATCTCAAAAGAAGAAACAAGTGCATAATTGGCCTACCAAAGGAAGAAAGAGTGGAAGGGGAAGAAAGCATCCCAGAGAAAATAATAGAAGAAAACTTCCCACCTTAAACAACAGAAAGGACATTAAGTTTCAAGAGGCCAAGAAAGTCCCAAGCAGAATTAACCTAGACTTGAAGACACCAAGACACATCATAGCTACAGTGGAAAGAAGTAAGGATAAAAAAGGATCCTGAAGGCTGCAAGAGAAAACCAAAAACTCACATAAAGAGGAAAACCCAAAGATGATCAACAGACTTGTCCACACAAACTCTAAAATTCAGAAGAGAATGGCAAGATATCTATCAAGCCCTCAATGAAAAAGGGTTTCAACCAAGGATAGTATATCCTGCCAGACTTTCATTCAGGCTAGACTTTCATTTCACTCAGACAGGCAACAGTTAAACTACGCAACCATCACCACACCTGCCCTGAAAGAGGTTCTAAATGACCTCCTATAAACAAGAACATGACCATAATACCTGCCATATATCATAGCAAATAAAAAATGTGTTGAATAATGGCACTGCAATATCTTAAATCTACAATATCAATAAATGTCAATGGCTTAAATTCACCCATTAAAAGGCATAGAGTGGGAGGATGGATCAGGAAACACAACCAAGAACTATAAAACTTAAATGGACCAATCACAGATAAAGAAATTGAAATAGTTATTAAGAACCTTCTCAACAGTAAAAGTCCAGGTCCAGATGGCTTTAGAAATGAATTCTACAAAACCTTCAGGAAACAGTTAATACCTATACTTTAAAGCTCTTCCAAAAGATTTAAGACCCAGGAATACTCTCTTCCACCTTCTATGAAGCCAACATCACCCTGATAGCAAAAGCAGATAGGGACACAACAAAAAGGGAAAACTACAGACCAATATCTCCAATGAACATAGATGCTAAAATATTGAGCAAGATCCTAGACCTTTCCTAGCTTATAGGACTCCTTAATTACATTTCGAGTGGTGCATTTCCTAACAAAGCCTCATGACCTAGATATAGACCAGGCCCAGGAGATAGGGCTTATGTACATGTGAATCCATAAGGGGAAAATATACACCTTAAAGCAATAGTGCAAAATAGTTCTCTGTGAGTCAATAAATGAAGCAAGCAAGTAGAAAGACCTAAAAAGAATACCATAAAGTACCTAATCAAATAGTTTCTACTTAGACATAGACACTCTCCTCACCTACTTCCTATTTCACTTCCCTTAATCACACCAAAGCTAACTTTGTCAAAGTAAGGACTAAAAAATCTGGATAAGGGCAAGAGACTGGTATACTTTAATGATGACTCTTTGGTCACTACTAGGCCACCCCATAAACTGAGGCCCTAGTCAGGTAATCCTGGGATTACAAACAGATATAATGGGCCTAGACCTCTAACAGATCCCTCTCTCCATGGTTACTGGTCATCTCCATCAGGAACAACATAATGAACCCCTTTGTGGGCCACTATAGGACCATGCCCTCAATGTGGATCAATAAAGGTTGGGATTGTTCCATTCTCTGAAGGGAGGTTGGGCAACATCCTCTACCACTCAAGAAGATGGGTCCTGAAATTAGTACAGCCTAGAATTAAAATGTTCCTAGTCATGACCACAAAATGAGAGCTCAGACCTACAGGGATGCAGAAATTACATAGGATCCTGCAAAGAATATCCTATGGTCTTTCCAGTATATTCATTTTATAAATTTTAAAAAGAAGTGTTATAGGCAAGTCTAGGTGAATTTTCTAAAAAATAAAAGATAAATGAAACATTATTAACACTAACAACAACGATTAAAATTCGTTGGGCAGTAGCTCAGCAGGTTAAGTGCACTTGGCATGAAGCTCAAGGACAGGTGTAAGGGAAGTCACTTCACAGGTGGTGAAGCAATTCTGTAGGTGTCTATCTTTTTCTTGATTTCTGGCTGTCATTATCCAAATAAATAAATAAAGATAATTTTAAAAAAAAGAGAGGTAAAGGAGTGATAGAGAGGGAGAGAGACAGAGAGACACCTGCAATCCTGCTTCACCACTTGTGAAGCTTTCCCTCTGCAGGTGGGGGCCAGGGGCTCAAACCCAGGTCCTTGTACTGTAACATGTGTACTCAACCAAGTGCACATGGCCCCTAACCTCTCTTTTCTTTTGTATAGCCTAAAAAAGAATCACACAGATGGATCTTGTAAATTTTCTAATTAAATAAGGTAGTGTTGCAGAGGAGTTATTCTGATGCAGTCTCCGCCCCCAGGTTTTTCTATGCCCCGCTAAATCCTAGAGTGCCCCCTTTCAACCAATCCTGGCCCTACACGTCACCCCTGGTTGTCGCCCAATAAAAAGCCCCCTCACCCCTCCCCTCTGTCTCTCTGGGCTCTCGGCTCTCCCTCTCTGAGGTCTCGCTCCCTGCTCTCCCCCCGTGGTCGGCCATTGCTGGCTGGCTCCACGTGGTCTGAACCAAACCCCCCCCCCCATCCTATAATAAAGATTTGTGTACCCCTTTGCTCTGGACGTCTGCTCTCTTCTCCGCGGTGCAGCCCGACACCAGACCACCGCAACAACAAGGTAGCATGATATTTGGCACAAAATAAAGCGTTGTGTACTTTCTTCACTTTATGAGACTGTATTTTTCCTCAAGCACACCATTTTTTCTGCCTCAGAGTCTGTTTTTCAACCTTTTCATTATCTTTATTAATTGGAAAGAGACAGCCAGAAATTGAGAGGGTAGGGGATGATAGAGAGAAACAAAGAGACACCTTCATCCCTGCTTCACCACCCATAAAGCTTTCCCCCTGAAGATGGGGACCAGGGGCTGGAACCTAGGTCCTTGTGCACTGTAACATGTGAACTCAACCAGGTGCACCACCACCTGTCCCCTCTGTGTCAGTGTCTTTGCATTAATTTTTACATGACCTTGACTGAACCCTTTAACCCTGCTTCCCTATTCTTCATCTACTACTTTTCCTTCTCCCTATCTTAGCAAACAAGTTCCTTGGAAAGTTCCTTCTCTTTTCTACTAAGCTGTTCATAACATCGCTACATTTATTCTTTTTACAATTCTCTCATACTTCCCTATTATCTTTTTTATTTTTCTTCTGTCATTTCTTCCCTAATGGAATTTAAATTTAATCAGAGAAGTTTTCTTATCTCATCTGCAGTTGATATTACAGAGATTAGTAGTAAGTTTGTAATGTAATTAATAATAAATTCATGGTGTAGACATAACAAACTGATAATGTAATTATTGATGTATTAGTATTATGGCTTTTCTGAATATTCAGAATAGATCTCTGAAATAGGCAGATAAATGGATTTATATTTTTAGAATGACTAAAATAAATAGAATGTGTTTTGCAAATTTAAAGAGGAAATAAGAGTTTATAAAATTGCCCAAACATTTTTAAGCTATTAAAGGAAAATTCACTTCAATGGAGCATGAAACTCTATTTCATGTGTCCTAGTTTATCATACTAGATAATGTCAGTATCTGGACTAAGAGGAAAGAACTTATTTAGAATCCAGATACAATGATATCATAGCGGACCTACTTAGTTCAGACTGCATTTGACCTCACAAACAAAACTCTCTTATAAAAAGCAAAATAACTGAATATTTGAGTTACCTTTTTTTTTCAATACAATACCCTGCTTTCAGTTACTTTACCTATACATCATGATCTATTTAAATAAAATGAAGTCACATTAAAAATAAAATCTGACATCTTTGTAATGTTCTTTTATTCAAATTATTAAAAAATCAATTATCTCATGTAAAATGACTAGTTTAATTATCTATCTTCTTCAATTAAGAATTAGAGGGTAAAGGGTCTGGGTGGTGGTGCATCTGGTAAAAGCACACACATTACAGTGCACAAAGATCCAGGTTCAAGCCCTCCATCCCCACTTGCAGAGGGTAAGCTTCATGAGTGATGAAACAGTGCATTAGGTTTTTTCTGTCTCCCTCCCTCTCTTGCTTCATGATTTCTTTTTCTTCCTCCCTTCCTCCCTTCCTCCCGCCCCCTTTTTTTTAACCAGAGCACTGCTCAGCTCTGGCTTATGGTGGTGTGGGGGATTGAACTTGGGACTTTGGAGCCTCAGGCATGTGAGTCGCTTTGCATAACCAATATGCTATCTACCCTCACCCAGTATATATATTTTCCAGTATATTTTTTCCTATATTCATTTGTTATTAGAGAGATAGCCAGAATTTGCGAGGGTGGGAAGAATAGAGAAGGAGAGTAAAGGAGAGACACCTGCAACACTGTTTCACCACTTGGAAAGTTTCCCCCTGTAGATAGGGGCCTGGGCCTCAAACCTGGGTCCTTGCACTTTGTAACATGTGCACGCAACTCAACATGTGCTTTATGATTTCTTTTAGAGGACATAAAAAGATGATAAATCAGAAAATTGAGATGCATCAAAAGTTGTACATTGCTTTCACTATTTAATTACAACTTGTTTATTTTAAAAATTCTTCCTTTCCTTTCAATAATTTTGTTACATAAAAGTAAGAAATTATGAATAAAATCCCAGAGAATATTTACTAATCATGGGTAAAACATAACTGCAATCCAGTATTATTCAGCAATGTTACTTAAAGTCTTATGCTGCCAGTTTTGTTAGTGCAGTCATGAGTGATTTTTAGAAATTTTAGGGTGTGGCAATGTCAAACAAAATATAATAAATTATGTTGTCATATTCAATAAGTATTTCAATACAAGTATGTTGAGGTTTGAAGACAATACAAGATGTTTTAATTACATAAAAGTATGTCCTTGACAAGATAATTTTCTTTTTTTTTAATATTTATTTTATTTATTTATTCCCTTTTGTTGCCCTTGTTGTTTTATTGTTGTAGTTATTATTGTTGTTGTCGTTGTTGGATAGGACAGAAAGAAATGGAGAGAGGAGGGGAAGACAGAGAGGAGGAGAGAAAGATAGACACCTGCAGACCTGCTTCACCACCTGTGAAGCGACTCCCCTGCAGGTGGGGAGCCAGGGTTCGAACCGGGATCCTTATGCCGGTCCTTGTGCTTTGCGCCACCTGCGCTTAACCCGCTGCGCTACAGCCAGACTCCCTGACAAGATAATTTTCTTAAGTAATTCTAGACATACTTAAAATTAGAGATAATATCCATTATCTAAAAATAATTTTATCTCTTTTTTTACAAAAATTTATATAGAAAAATTTAATATTTAATTATATTATATTGTAATATCTCATACCTTTTAGATACAAACTAACTAAGGCAATCAGCCTATCATATTTGTTTGGCAAAGCTAAGAAGATACTTTTACTCTGAAATTCATCAGTTGACAAGGGGGGTGGGATAGGAGAGTCTGCGGCAAATGCCAAAATTTAGACAGGTAAGAACCTAGGAAGAAACTTATTTGTATGTCAGATTATAGGGGAAGGGTATACATATAAGGAAACTGAGCAATGACGGACTTTAAAAAAAAATAAGGAAGACTTGAGCCAATGAGAATATCATGTACTCTTGTCAGGCTGGTTTTCATGGGAGTAAAGTTCATGCTACCACTTTCATTAACTCTTACTTCTAACCCTATTGTCCCAGGAAGACAAAATCAAGATATAGCCAGAGTACTGATCAGCAAGCAGTAAGTGATATCCAAAATAAAGTTGCTTTATGGTCAGTGAGGATTGAGACTAGACATTGATAGCCTGGGGTGGGTGGTAAAGCCATAGAGATGATAAGGAGAGAAGACTCCTGCCATGGAGTGTTTCCTTAACTACCCAATGAACCTGTATCTCCTTACATTGTTGTTGTTGGTTTTTTTTTCCTCCAGGTTTTTCTTGCTGGGGCTTGGTGCCTGAACTGCAAATCTACTGCTCCTGGAGGCTATTTTTTCCCTTTTGTTGCCCTTGTTGTTTTTTTATTATTATTGTTGTTAGATAGGATGGAGAGAAATTGAGAGAGGATGGGAAGACAGAGAAAGAAGGAGAGAAAGATAGACACCTGCAGATTTGCTATACCACTTGTGAATAGACTCCCCTCCCCGCCCCCACAGGTGGGGATCTGGGGACTCTAAATGGGATCCTTATGTTGGTCCTTGCGCTTTATGCCATGTGTGCTTAACCTGCTGTGCTACCACCCTGCTCATCTTACATTAAGACAGGAACGGAGGACCTTTTTCTCTACCAATGTCATTTAAATATTTAAAACATCATTACAGTGCCATAGAAAATTATCAACTTAAAATTTTGTACTTAGTGTTGCTATGAAAAAAAAAGCTTCTAGACTTAATTGAGTTCTGGCCATTGCCTGCAGTTGTCCTGCCAAGGTGAGACTAAATGATTTTGCTGGTTATATACAGCCTGTGGGACAGATGTTCTCCACCCATTTTAAGATACAAAGACCAGCATAGACTGTTCACTTCTCAAATGTCCCAAGGATGCTATACAGAAAGTCCTAGAACAACTATCAGAATTCTGGAATTTGTTTATCTGAAGGAGCATGAGTCCTCTGGAACCACTATTTCAAACTAGTTTTCATTTTATTTTGTTGGATAGAAAACACCTTCAGTGTTAGACATTTTGCCATCATTTCTATACTCGAATAAAAATCTTTAAAAACTTTGATCTAGCACCATTTCTTTCTTTTTTTAAATTAATTAATTTATTAATAAAATGGAAACACTGACAAGACCATAGGATAAGAAGAGTACAATTCTCAGCACCAGAACTCCATATCCTATCCTCTTCCCTAATAGTTTCCCTATTCTTTATCCCTCTAGAAGTATGGACCCAAAGTCATTATGGAGTGCAGAAGGTGGAAGGTCTGGCTTCTGTAATTGCTTCCATGCTTAACATGGGCATTGGCAGGTGGGTCCATACTCCCAGCCTCTCTCTCTTTTTCCCCCATGGGGCAGGGCTCTGGAGAAGGGGAGCTATAGGACATATTGGTTGGGTTGTATGCCCAGGGAAGTCCAGTTGGCATCCTGTTAGCATCTGGAACCTGGTGGCTGAAAAAGAATGCAAGTTTGGACCTACAAGGATGCAGAGGTTACATAGGCTCCTGAGCTGAATATGGGCTCCAGGTCAGATAAGATTGATGGGGTTTATAGTCAACAATACACTTTTCCATATTTGGGAGCTACTCTCTCCTCTGATCCAGCTTTCTAGCCCTTTTACTAGCCATAACATCATCTCCCCAGACAATAACTTGGATCCAGCTGCATATCAGAGGTCAGGTGCCAGGATAGCATGGGGGTGCCTCTTCCTGGGTGTGTACTGTCCGGGTGGGAGAGAACTTGACCGGAGCCAGTGTGGGCTGTTACTCACTCAGCGACACAAGGGAGATGACTCAGGAAACAAACACGTGGCAGCGAGGCAATGCAAAAATCTCTTCATTGATCAGAGCCACGGCTTTTAAAGGGCAGACCTGGAAGTGGCAAGCCGGAAATGGAAATGGCTAGGAAAGGGGAGGAGAAAGGCAAAAGGTGGCTGGAAAATTAGGAACTTCCTTAGCAACTGTTGTGAGGGTTTAAACTGGTAGCATTAATAATATCCTGCAGGCAGGGAGGGTCTTGAGGATAGAAGGAAGATAGATCAAAGGAATGGAATGGGTAGGGATCTTTCAGGCAAAACAATGATTTTGTAGATAGGCCATAGTATCAGGAATGCAGGGTAGAGCAGGGGGAGCTGGCTTAATGTTTTAAGAATGCAGGGTGTTTTGTGAGGTTCCTCACAATTTCCCAACATTGCCCCCTTTCTTTTAATCTAATGGCCATAGTATCAGGAATGTGGGGTGCTTTGTGAGGCAGGGAGTCTGATAAGACAGGGCACACCTTTGGGGTTACTCCTGTCCCTCTTTGCTCAACCTCTCAGTAGAGAGAGAGAGACTTGATAGGATAGACACACTGCTCAGGTCAAGCCCGCCAGGCTCAACCACATCCTCACAATTTCCCAACAGTCAGGCTCAGGCAAAAACTAATGAAGTCATGGGTCCTTAGGAATATACCTAAAATAGCTATTTCCAAAACGGAGACCCCAAATATTTATCCGCAATACTCCAGTATTTGTGTTCATGACAGCACCATTTCTGTAATGTGAGCGCTTAACCAGGTGCGCCACCACCTGACCCCGACAGCACCATTTCTAAAGGAGGTTTTCTGGAACTACTTCTCTATTCTGTTATGTAAGATTTAAAAAAAAGGGGGGGAGGGATTAAGAATCATCGCTAGTGATTTTAGGGTTAGCATACAATATAAACAGTTCCTACATTTCACAGGCTCAACCTGTCCCACTAGGGAATGATAGAAACAGTCTGGGAGTACAGATCAACCTGCCCACCAACAACACTCATGTTCAGCAGAGAAACAGACCTTCCATCTCTGTGCCCCATAATGGTCCTGGGTCTATGTTCCCACAGGGATAAAGAATAGAAAAGCTGGGAGGAGGGTAGATAACATAATGGTTATGCAAAGAGACTCTCATGCCTGAGGCTCCATAGCCCCAGGTTCAATCCCACCCCCCCCACACACACACACATAACCATAAGCCAGAGTTGAACAGTGCTCTGGTAAAAAACAAAACAAAACAAACAAACAAAAACTAGAAAAGCTTCCATTGGAGGGGAGGGGATGGGATCTAGAACTCTGGTGGTGGGAATTGTGTAATTCTACCCCTCTTAACCTATGATCTTGCCAATCATTATTAAATCAATAAAAAAAAAAAGGAGCCATGTTTCCACAGTAGTAAAAAAAAAAAAAAAACCTTAAATCCCCTGATTTATATTACTTATATTTCCTTAATTAGCCATTTGGGCTACCGACATCAGAGTCCAAAAGAGGCTCCCTTAGAGTTCCACATTATTGAATAGAGGCTCGGTTGTCTGAGAAATTCCTTAGGTATTTGCAAGTAATCACTAAGTTTGTTCCTCCATTTCTTTGCTGAAAAGAAAAAAAAGTCCTGTATCTATTTTGAAATACTCTAGACTATTTCCCATTCAGAATCAGACCGGGTTATGTATGAGTGCTCCCAGGGCTTCTCTGTCTCTTATAACCCAGAGTTCTGACCAAACTCTAGTAATACACAGGTGACGAAATGTATATGAAATTTTCAATGAGTAAAGGAAACATCATAATGAGATCATAGTGGCTACCAGTTCTCTTTTAAAGTTACCTCATTATATTTAATTATGAGAACTCAACCAAAATACCAAAGTGCTATAAAATTTGAGAAATAGATCCTGTTAACAAATCTAACATTCTTCACATGTTACGTTACAGCTAACAGGTTATTTTGTAATCTGCAATGAATATTTCGTGACTATACAAGAAAAAGGAATTTCTTCTCCTTGCACTGAAAATAGATTGAGATGTTTTTCTTGGCAAACAGTTTGCAGGGTGTGGGCAAAGGAAGGCCCAGAATACAAAAGAGGAGGTATGGCTGGCTGCATATGTTCATGAGAGCTAAAATGTATTTACTAGTCTTTTTTTTTTTTTTGTCAGATGTTTCCAGGATTGACCAAGTCATAGTTTAATTGTGAGTTTTTATATAAACTGGTGGTATAGTATGAGTCTATCCTATATAAGGGTGTGGGATAGGGATTGTGTTGAGGAAAGAGAAAGTAAAGGCTTTTCCAAAAATGTCTCCTTCAAAAACTTATACCAAAGAAATTAGACAATGTCTTTGCCTTATAAATTATAGGCTATTTCTCTACTTGTAGTAACGATCTGAATTCCTGTAATTTTGGAATATTTACAGATGGCAACAGACTGAAATGACTGTTATAACATCCATGAGTGAAATGGAAGTATGGTTAAACAACTCACTATGAGTCATTTCCTTTACCTCTGTTTGCTTTTCTGTTACTTCCTGATTTTTTTACTGTTCTTATAAGTACTCAACTAAAATGTGTTTAATTAATGAAAGAATGAATTCAACAAAATGAAATGAAATTAATTAATTAATGAAATTAATTAAATTAATTAAATTAATTAATTAATTAATGAAATTAATTAATGAAAGAATGAATTCAACAAATTCTGGTTCATTCACCATAAGATTTAAAAGCAAGTTTTCTACTAGAATAATAAGGTTAGATGGATGCTATTTTCTTAAGTTCAATGGACTATCATTAACATATTCAAATGTATCATTAAATTTCAAATACACAGACACACACAGAGTTCAGAACCAGGGAGATATGAGATATGCAGTATTAGAGCACAGATTCTGCAGGCCTGAGGCTCTAAGAGTCCTAGGTTCAATACCTGGCACTGTCACATGCCACAGTTTAAAAGCACCCTGATCCCTCTTTAATAAATATAAATAAAATCTTTAAAAATTCAGACCAATAGTAGAAGATATAATTTTCACATTTAGCAGTAAAATAATTTATCCTGTGTAGTTGACATTGGAGACTTTAAAAAAAGGACAATCACCTAGGCTAATTAACTACAAACATGGACAAAGAAAAATAAGAACTTTCACTGAATTACACTAAAATACATTATTAACAACAGAAGCTTTAAGAGGAAATAATTATTCACAATATAGCTTAGAACAATTATAACACTGGATCTTAGAAATTTAAAAAATCTCAACCAATCAATGCAACCAATGATACCTTGACATGTTTCACTTTGGACTGTATCCAGAAATGCCAGGCCTGGGATGTCAACCTTCCAGTTACAATACTTTGGTGAGATCTTTCTTGGCTTATAGGACTCCTTAGTTCCATTTCGGGTAGGAAACCTCCTAACAAATTTATAGAACCTAGGTATGGACCAGGGCCCATGGTATAGGGCATATGTGCACATGTATCCATAAGTTATGGGAAAATATATGCCTTAAAGCAAAAGTGTGCAGTAGTCTGCAGTGACTCAGTAAGTGTAGCAAACAGACCTAAAAATGACACCATAAAGTACTTAATCAATGTGAGCTCAGATCTATAGGGATGCAGAGGTCACATAGGCTCCTAAGCTGAATATGGGCCCTAGATCAGATCAGATCAAATCGATGGAGTTTACAGTCAACAATATTTATACACCTTTCCCATATTTGGGAGCTATTCTCTTTCCTTATCCAGCTTTCCGATCCTTTTTCTAGCCATGATATCAGCTCCGCAGACAACTTGGATCCACCTGCATATCAGATGTCAAGCTCAGAAAAAAAAAAAAAAAAGTATAGTCATGGGCCCTTTGGAATAGAGCTGAAATAGGCTTACTAACTATCTACAAAAAAGAGAACCCCAACTCTTCATCTGAACTATTCCAGTTGTTAGATTCAGGATTAATCAACAATTTGTTTGGCTTTCACTTTTTTTAGCCACCAGGTTCCAGATCCTACCATGATGTCAACCGGACTTCCCTGGGCAGATGACCCCACTAATATAGCCTGGAGCCCTGCTTCCCCAAAGCTCTGCCCCATTAGGGAAAGAGAGAGACAGGTTGGGAGTATGGATCAACCTGTCAGTGCTCAGCAGGGAAGCAATTACAGAAGCCAGACCTTATACCTTCTACATCCCACAATGACCCTGGGTCCATACTACATAAGAGTCCATAAGAGGGTTAAAAATAGAAAAGCTATCAGGGGAGGGGAGGGGATATAGAGTTCTGGTTGTGGGAATTGTGTGGAGTTATACCACTCTTATCCTATGGTTTTTGCCAGTGATTTCTTTTCATAAATATTTTAAAAAGTATTTAATCAAATATTTTCTACTTAGAACTAGATACCCTCCTTACCTTCTTCCTATTTCACCTCCCTCAATTACTCTAAATCCATCTGTGTCAGATAAAATAAGCACTACAAAAGCCTGATAAGGGCAAGAGAATGGAACACTTTAATGATGGTTCTTTTGGCTAGTAATAAACTATCCCATCATCCAGGGCCCTAGTCAGAGAATCCTTGGATTCCCACATAGACTTGATGTTCCTAGACCTCTAATAGATGCCTCTCTCTACCACCACTGCTCATCTCCATCAGGAACTGTGTGACTATGTGAAAGCTTGGTAGAGCTTAGGGAAGCTCTCCCCATCCTTAGATGGAGATCTGGAAAGACACCCCACTTGTTAGCCTCTCTCATAGAGATGAGCCAAGAGGGAAAAGTCTTGCAGACTCAGCTTTCCTTTGTTAGACTCTCAAGCTCACAGAAATCTCATAGTTTCTCCCTGCTGGCAGGCCACATGGCTGCCTGCTTTAAGGTTCATTTACTCAAAGTTCACCTTACTTGCTGACCACAAATGAGAACACACCCTATCACATACTCCTAACAGTGCCCTTTGATGTCCCTAACTTTCATCAAGCCTTGTTCTTCCTTATCTATCTCACCTTACTGGTTTAACCCCTATTCTTCTCTCAAATGCCTTTGGGTAATTAAATGCCTGCATCAGGAGATTAATTGTCTTGATCTTTATGTATCGCATCAATTCTTGTCATACCAGCCCCCTACCATAGGGGCAAGCTGACCTTTAAGAAACATGTAATTTATGACATATTTGAAAAATGTTCTTTGTTTAACTTTCTATATATACCCAAGCCCACCCCTGAATAAATCGAGTGTTTGTACCAAAATGCTCCCCAATGTCTCTTGTCTAGATCATGGAGCCCCTTAGAGCCAAAGAGGGAGAATCGGTAAGCTTACCTCCTGGCTGGAGTCATCCCACGTGAGCCCCAGCAAGGAACAAAATCAGAAATCCTCTTGTAGGCCTCTACAGAACATTGCCCTCAATGTGGTACAGCAATGGTAGAAACTGCCCCACTCTCCGAAGAGAGGCTGGGTCAATATACTCTGTATCTCGAGAAAGATTGGTCCTGAAATGAGTGCAGCTATGTTCCTAGCTATGACCATGGAATGAGAGCTCAAACCAAAAGGGATTCAGAGGTTACACAGGCTCCTGTGCTAAATATGAATAGACCTGGGCCCTAGATCAGATCGGCGAGGTTTACAGTTAACAGTATTTATATACTTTTTCCAGATTTAGGAGCTATTCTCTTCCCTACTACAGATTTCTAGACCTATTTCCAGCTCTGGCTTTCCACACTAGACTTTTAGTCCACGTATGTTAGTTGTTGGGCTCTGTCAAAAATTAGTAAAGTCCTTGAATATACCTAAATTATACTTCCTAACTTCTTCCAACATGAACACCCCAAGTCTCATCTGCTATAGTCTTACCTTTAGGTTCTGAATTACTATAGAATTAGTTGGGCTTTATATCTTAATGCTTTTCAGCCCCCAAGTTGCAGATGCTACCATGACACTAATCTGACTTCCCTGGACAGGCCACCTCACTAGTGTTTCCTAGAACCCCACCTCCCTAGAGCCCTACCCCACTAGGGAAAGACAGAAACAGGCTGGGGGTATGGATTTACCTGCCAATGCCCATGTCTAGTAAAGAAGCAATTACAGAAGCCAGACCTCCCACTTTTTGCATCCCATAAAGATCTTTGATCTATACTCACAGAAGGATAAAAAAAAAAAAAAAAAAAGGAGGCTTCCAATGGAAGGGATGGAATACAGAACTCTGGTGGTGGGAATTGTATGGAATTGCACCCCTCTCATCCCACAATCTTGTCAATCATTATTAAATCACTAATAAAAATTTTAAAAAAGAAAATTAAATGTAAAATAAATTGCAATAAATAAATAAATTGCAATAAATGAAGCATGAAAGTAGAAAGAACTAAAAAGACACCTTAAAGAACCTAATTAAACAGTTCCTACTTAGACCTAGATACCCTCTTCACCTACTTCCTATTACATGCCCTTCAATCACTGCAAAACTAACCTTGTCAGACAAAGTAAGGACTAAAAAAGCTGAATAAGGGCAAGAGACTAACATACTTTAATGATGACTCTTTAGTCACTACCAGGCCACCCCATCACCTGGGGCCCTAGTCAGGGAACCCTCAGGTTCCCACACAGACATGATGAGTCTAGACCTCTAACAGATCCCTCTTGCCACTGTCACTGGTCATCTCCATCAGGAACAACATAATGGACCCCTTTGTGGGCTCCTATAGGACCTTGCCCTCAATGTGGCTCAATAACGTTCCATTCTCTGAAGGGAGGTAGGACAACATACTCTATCTACTATCTGAGGAAAATGGGTTCTGAAATTAGTGCAGCCTGGAATTTTCCTAGCCGTGACCATGGAAATTGAGCTCAGACCTACAGGGACACAGAGATTACATAGGCTCTTGTGCTGAATACAAGCCTCAGATCAAACTGGTGGGGTTTACAGTTAACAATATTTATATACTTTTCACATATACTCTCTTCCCTGATCCAGCTTTCTAGTCCTTTTTCCAACTATGCCACCATCTCCCCAGCCTGGGTCCACCTGCATATGAGATGTCAGGTAAAGGCAAAAACTAATAAAGTCACGGGTTCTCTGGAATGTACCTAAAATAGAACTATTGGCTTTTTCCAAAATGGAGACCCTAAATTTTCATCTACAATATTCTTGCCTTTAGTTTCATGATTAGCCAACAATTTGTTCTGCATTATATCTTAACTCTTTTTCAGCCACCAGAGTCCAGATAATACCATGCTGCCAACCCGACTTCCTTGGGCAGAGGACCCCACTATGTGTCTTAGAGCCCTACCTTCCCAGATCCCTGCCTCACTGGGAAAAGGGAGAGACAGGCTGGGAGTATGGATCGACCTGCCAAATGCCCATGTTCAGAGGAGAAGCAATTTTAGAATACAGACTTTTCACCTTCTGCACCCCACAGTGATCCTGGGCCCATACTCCTAGAGGGATAAAGAATAAGAAAGCTATCAAGGGAGGAGATTTGATATAGAGCTCTGGGGGGAGTATTGTGTGGAAATGTACCTCTCTTATCCTGTAGTCTTTTCAACATTTACATTATATAAATAAAAAGGAAAAAGAAAAAATGTAAAAGAAAAAGCAATCCAGCAACAATATACTCTTGATGTTATGAGGAGGCAGGCATGCTCTTTTCATATCAGGTGAGTAAAAAAAAATGTTTTTAAAAGGTTCTGAAAAAGATTTTTTTGATAATTGTTGAAATTAAATGTGTTCAGGGTATTTAATAATTAAGATAAATCTAATAGCCAGACCCACTTTGTGCTATTGCTACTAGGCTCACATAGGCCAACAATTTCTTTATATAGGGAGAGATTGCTGTCTACCAGGAAAATTGCTCAACTGGTCAAGTGAAGGGTTTATATGTCTGAATCTCCCCTTTCAGGCCTGATACCATATGTGCTGAATTAATGATCTAATTTCTCACTATTACATGAAATTCTCTTTCTAAAAGGACATTCTTCCCCCTATCCCCAACAAGATACTATATATTTTATAGGAAAATAGCAACACTCTCCAGTATGTGAAGAATAGAAATTAGAACAAAAAGATGCTACAAAGTGAATGAAATATAATTTCATTTATTTTAACATTTATTTTTAAATGTATTCATTTAAAATTACAAAATATAAATTTACAATATTATAAAATGAATTTTAATTCATGTAAGAAGAAACCTGACAGGATACATATAAAAGGAAGAGATAGACAGGTATCTGAAGGGACTTGATAGTTGAAAGGATGGGGGTCAATAAGTGGTGCTGATAAAATTCTATAAATTAATACAATAAAAGAACAGAATAATTTAATAAATAAATACCAAATTAAAAATTAAAGGTATTACATGTGATAAGAAGAATGAGAAAAACAAATAGAGAAAAGATGTGGGAAAAGTTTAAAAGTACTAGAGAGAAAAATGACATTTAAAAAGAAATAGAGAACTGTGGTGTATGTGAAAATGTACTATTTGAGAGTCCGGCGGTAGCACAGCGGGTTAAGCGCACGTGGTGTGAAGCTCAAGGACGAGCTTAAGGATCTCGGTTCGAGCGGCTTGAGCCCCTGGCTTCCCACCTCAGGGGAGTCACTTCACAGGTGGTGAAGCAGGTCTGCAGGTGTCTTTCTTTCTCTCCCCTCCCTATCTTCCCTTCCTCTCTCCTTTTCTCTCTGTCCTATCCAACAACAACGACATCAGTAACAGCAGGAATAACTACAACAATAAAAAAAACAAGGGATGGGGCCAGGAGGTGGCGCACCTGGTTAAGCACAAACATTACTGTGTGCAAGGTCCCAGGTTCAAGCCCCTGGTTCCCACCTGCAGTGGAAAGCTTCATGAGTGTTGAAGCAGGGCTGCAGGTGTCTCTCTCCCTATCTCCCCATCTCCTCTCAATTTCCCTATCAAATAAATGAAATAAAAAACAACAATGGAAACAAAAAGGGAAACTAACTAAATAATAAAACATGTATTATTTATAAACGTGCCATATATATAATTTATATATAAATGCATTATGTGTAACTGTATCCCAAATAGCCTTTTTTTTTTGCCTCCAGGGTTATTGCTGGGGCTCAGTGCCTACACTATGAATCCACTGCTCCTGGAGGCCATTTTTTCCCTTTTGTTGCCTTTGTTGTTTATCAGTGTTGTTGTTATTATTATTGCTGTCGTTATTGTTGGACAGGACAGAGAGAAATGGAGAGAGGAGGGGAAGACAGAGAGAGAAAGATAGACACCTGCAGACCTGCTTCACCACTTGTGAAGCAACTCCCTGGCAGGTGGGGAGCCGGGAGCTCGAACCAGGATCCTCACTCTGGTCCTTGCACTTTGCGCCACGAGCGCCTAACCTGCTGCGCTACCGCCCAACCCCCTAGAGAGCCTTTTTATATAATCTTCTTGTCTCATCATTATTTGCTTAAACATCTTCTATTCACTTCTTCCTCTCTTTTTATGCTTTAAAGTTGTCTCATGTTTCTGTGGCTTATGTTTCTGGATATGTTTTACTGTGTATCACCTTGCTGAAAATGAAATGTATCCTTTTTCTGTGGATCTCCTTTCAGTAACTCTCTTGCAAAGCAGGTCTGGCAACAGCAAACTCCTTTAGTTTTTACATGCCTGGTACTGGTTTTATTGCTCTTTCATATTTGCAACGTGTGGTATGCAGTGTTGTCTTTTTTTAAAATTTTTATTTATAAAAAGGAAACACAGAAGTCATAGGATAAGAGGGGTACAGCTCCACACAATTCCCACCACCAGAACTCCATATCCCATCCCTTCCCCTGATAGCTTTCCTATTCTTTATCCCTCTGGGAGTATGGACCCAAGTCATTATGGAGTGCAGAAGGTGGAAGGTTTGGGTTCTGTAATCGCTTCTCCATTGAACATGGGCGTTGACAGGTTGATCCATACTCCCAGACTATCTCTCTCTTTCCCTAGTGGGGAAGGGCTCTGGGGAAGTGGGGCTCCAGGACATATTGGTGGGGCTGTATGCCCAGGGAAGTTCAGTTGGCATCATGTTAGCATCTAGAACCTGGTGGCTGAAAAAGGAGTTAACATATAAAGCCAATGCAGTGTTGTCTTTTAACATCTTGAATATAATAGCTTGTTCTTTCCTGGATTCCATAGTTCCTGCTGAATAGCCTGATATGAATTTGACTATGCTGTATTTATTTTATTTTATTAATTTTGGATAGAAATAGAGTGAGAGGGATGGGGAGAGGAGAGAGACAGAGAGACAACTGCAGCACTGACTTAATGCTCATGAAGCTTCCCCCTGCACTTGGGGACCAGGGGATTGAATTCAGATTATCATGCACTGTTTGCACACACCAACTAAGTGTGCCATGACAGACACCCCCAACTAGCTGTATAAGTCACTTTTTTCTTTTCTTTGGTAACTTGCAATATTTTCTCCTTGTCTTTGACTTTTGCTAGTTTGACAATGATGTTTCTTGGTATACATCTATTTGGGTTTAGGAATTTGAGAGTTCTCTCTGCTTCCTGAACATATACCAGATTTGGAATTTTTTTTATTACTTTTTTGAAAATGGCTTCTGTTTTCTTCTTTCTCTCCTTCTGAGATGCCTATACTTATTTTTTAAGCATTTTAAAAACAGATTATTATTGGATAGAGACAGAGAGAAATTGAGAGGGGAGAGGAGGATGGATATATATATATATATATATATATATATATATATATATAATATTAATACAAAATTGTATTAATAACAAGTATTTTATAGTTTATTTACCATGTCTCTTTACTAATGCAGATAAAAGGTTTTCAAAATAATATTTAATTTACTTTTAATTTTAAACTTCTTTTTTTTTTTTTTTTTTGCCACTAGGGTTACTTCTGGGGACTCAGTGTTTGAACACAACTCTTCAATCCTGTAAGTCTTTTTTTATTTTTTTATTCTCTTATTTTTAGGGTAAAGAAAGAGAGAAATACACAGAGAGAGGGAGGGAGACAAAGAGGAAAGATAATAGAAGGGAGAAAGACAGACATCTGTAGTACTGATCTATTACTCATGAAGCTTTCTCCCTGCAAGTGGAAAACAACATGGGGAAATTGAACCTGGGACCTCACTGCTCTATCAGATGTATCACTACTCAGCTTCTGAAAATAGCTTGCTTTGTTTATTTATTTATAATTTTTACTGTCACTAGGATGATTGCTGGGGCTTGGCACTGCCACACTGAATTCTCTGCTACTGGTGGTAACTTACTTTTTTTTTTTCTTCTTTCCATTGTATTTGATAGGAGAGAGAGAAACTGAGAGAGGATGGGGGAGATAGGGAAAAAGAAACATAAAAAACTACAGATCTGTCTCACCACTTGTGAAGAGTATGCCCTACATATGGAAAGTATGTGTTTGAACCTGGGCCCTTGCTCATGTCACTGTGTGTTCTCAACTGCATGCACTATCACCTGCCCCCACCCCAAAAATATCATTTAAAATCACTACGTATTAAATAGAAATAATAGTGATACCATTTCATGTTAATATGTCACAGTTGGACATTTAAAGCATTTTCCAAGAGAAGGAAGAATATGGGGTGATCTCACTCATAGACAGGAGTTGAAAAATAAGAAGAGAAGGGAAAACACAAAGCAGAACTTGGACTGGGGTTGGTGTATTGCACCAAAGTAAAAGACTCCGGAATGGGGTAGGAGTCCAGGTCCTGGAAGACAGAGGAGGACCTAGTGGGGCCTTTAAGTTGTTACGTCAAAAACTGAGAAATGTTTCCCATATACAAACTACTGTATTTTTGTTGGGTAGTATGCCAGCTCCCCCTGGCTTCTGCTTAACCAAGCACCGGTATAGGAATTGGTTTGATCCCATTCAAAGTGGTCTATTTACATGGTTTGATCCCATTCAAAGCAGTCTATTTACATAAATCACTTTTATATTTACATAAAGCACCACACTCCCTCCAGGGCATTAGTGGTTCAGTGACAGAATTCTCGCCTGCTCCGCCCCCTCTCCTTTTCATACCCTGATTTTCACCAGTCACTTTTCTCTCCACCCTCTCTGTGTCGCATCCTGTTCCTACCCTACTGGGCTAGTATATTTATAAGGACAAGATTGTTTGTAGTTATTAGTTTAGCTTAGCTCGGCTTAGATTGTGCTGCGTTCTGCATGAATAAAGAGATACTGCCTACAGCTCAACCATAAGTCCCAGGTCGTCTGTTACCTGCCCGGGAAGCCAGCCCGACGAAAACAACATATTTTATTTTACTGTTGACTGTAAACCAATTCCCCAATAAAGAAATTTTTAAAAAGCACTTTCATATTTTATTTTTCACAGTTTGTTTTTTCCCTAGAGTAGTAGTCAGATCTGACTTATGGTGGTGCTGGGGAATGAACCTTAGACCATGGAGTTTCACAGAGAAAATTATTTTGCATATCCACCTGCTATATCCCAAGGTCCTTTTCATATTTTCAATTGTACATTTTCATGAATCACTCATTCATTCAACAAATTAAAACAACATAGGCAGAGACTGATCTACAAGATGAGCCTTTTCAAGTAAGCAGCACAAGAACATCTAAGCGTTTGCTAAACATTAAACCCATGGCTTTATCTTCAGGTTTACTTAAATCAGACATCAGAGAAGTCAGACTTAGCAATTGTATTTGATAAGCCTTCCAAGAAGTTCTGACACATACTGAAGTTCAGGAACCACTGGTCTAGAGTATAAATTATCTATATTTAGTTTTTTTCTTTATTTTTTATCTTTTCTATTGCTCTTTTGACAATTCCATTTTCAAAAAAGGAGTGAAAGGTAAAAGTTTAAAAACATTAACACTAAGACAATGTATTTTCCTACTAATTCAATATTTTATTGCTCTCAGTGCTAGTAAATGGATAATATTTTTCTTGATAACTTATAACATCTGATATTCCTAAGGAATATGAACTTCAGTTTATCTTCTAATCTATATTAATATAATCAAAAATTGCATATATTGGTGAAAACTTGCATATATCTACTTGGCAAAGCTTAATATTTATCTGTCCAAAAGCTGCATTCTTTTTAATTACTTAACATTAGGAAATTGGAGAGTGGTGTGATTATCTATTTAAGGCCAAACATTAATTAGGATCAAATAGCTATAGTTCCTTAGATCTCTGTGGTACCTAATCTATATAAACATCTTGCAATGATAACTTATGAATGATTAAACAAAGGCCAGATACTTTAGAGGGATTTCCATCATATGTCAGAACTTAATTTTCTATTCACTTTTTTTAAATGTCAATGGCATAACATGCCAGTAGGACTGGATTTTAAATACAGCTTTCTTGTGTTTATGCCTGAACAAGTTATTTCCACTAATGAATGCCGTAGAAGTTTTGATAATTTACCAAAACTTGTACATTTGGTAGTTAAATGATCATAATTAAATGTCACACAACCTTCTCCTCAAAGCTACCATATGTAAAACCTGCATTGGCTTTCTTCATATAAATCAAAGTTGTATTTATTCTGGTAAAAGAAAACAATAGAAACAGTTCTCAAAAGTGAAGAGAATGAACTCTTTCATGTCACTAGAGATTCACTTAGAAATGAGAGAACTGGAATGGGGAATTCTTTGATCTATAGGTCAGCAACATTATTTATCAATCTGCCAAAGGACTTGAACTTGAAGGCTGGATGACAGCTCTAAAGCACATTTTGAGGGAATATCAAGGATACAGGTTACCTGAATAATTGTTCTGAATTTTTAAAAAGTATATTTTCAGGTATATGATGTGGAAAATGTGACTGAGCTACCAGTGATCCAGACAATCAACTATGAGAGTGATTCTCAATGAACTGGGATAATGATCCTGGTTTGTGAAGTGAATGCAAAGTGCTTAGATTGCATCACAGCAGAGAAAAAAAATCTAGCTGTGTGATACTTTTACGTGCTCTCAGTGGAGTCCTGGCTAGTTCAAACACAGGAGAAGGGTAGGTGTGTAATGATATGGCCATTTTCCTAAGAGACTATTATTCATTTTTGCATGAATCACAATTTATTACCTACCACTTAAAGATACAGATGGATAAAAGTAGTATCTCTGATTTTATTGATGTGTAAAAACATTGATCTCACTATGGCCCAGTAGAAATGGGCTCAGAGTCAGAAACATAAACCTCCCCCATAGGACCTTGCCCTTAACTTGGATCAACAATGGTAGAGAGTGTTCCATCCTCCAAAGGGAGGATGGACAATATACTCTATGCTACACCTGAAGAAGATGGGTCCATACTGGGGCAGCATGGAATGTTCCTACTCATGACCACAGAATGTGAGCTCAGATCTACAGGGATGCAGAGATCACACAGGCTCCTAAGCTAATTATGGGCCCCAGATCACATAAAATCGATGGGGTTTACAGTCAACAATATTTATACTCCTTTCCCATATTAGGGAGCTACTTTCTTCCCTGATCCAGTTTTCTGGTCCTTTTCCCAGTCATGACATCTTCTCCCCAGACAATAACTTGGATCCATCTGCATATCAAATTTCAGGCTCAGGCAAAACAAACAAACACTAGTATAGGTACAGGCTCTTTGAAATATAACTAAAAAATATGCCTACTAGCTATCTACAAAATGGAGAACCCTCCAACACTTCATCTACACTATTCCAGCCTTTAGGTCCATGATTGTTCAACAATTTGTTTGGCTTCACATGTTAACTCTCTTTTCAGCCACCAGGTTCCAGATGCTAGCAGGATGCCACCAGACTTCCCCGGACAGACAACCCCACCAATGTGCCTTGGAGCTCTGCTTCCCCAGAGCCTTTCCCCACTAGGGAAAGAGAGAGACAGGCTGGGAGTATGGATCAACCTGTCAATGCCCATGTGCAGCGGGGAAGCAGTTACAGAAGGCAAACCTTCAACCTTCTGCATCCCACAATGATCTTGGGTCCATACTCCCAGAGGGGTAAAGAATAGGAAAGCTATCAGGGGAAGGGATGGGATATGGAGGTCTGGTGGTGGGAACTGTGCGAAGTTATACCACTCTTATCCTATGGTTTTTTCAATCTTTCCTTTTTATAAATAAAAAAATTTAAAAAGAACGAAAAAAAAAAGGAACATAAACCTTTAGATGATCAGAGATTCTAGAAACATGAAGGAGCAGAGTTTCTGTGAAGTGAATCAGTTTGTTAATTACCAACAGAAGGAATATTTTTTCTTTTTTTTTTTAATTAGAGATTTAATAATGATTGACAAGATTGTAGGATAAGAGTGGTTCAATTCCATAAAATTCCCACCACCAGAGTTCTATTTCTCATCCCTGAAGGAATGATTTAAATACATTTATGATATTAAGATTATTTAGATTTTACTTTCTTTTTTATTGTGAGAGATTAGAGTAGCACTTGGCCATTATGTCAGGGATTAAACCAAGAGTCTCATGCATGTGAGACATTGTAATTTATATATTGTGGCCATAGAAATTATGTAATATGTTTAAGATAGATATTAACCCCTCCCCCCTTTCCTGCAAAGTCTCTTTATTCCTACACTCCTCCTTTTGGTCTTTTTATTATTAGTAATTACATTACTAGACTCTTGTGCAAATCCAACTTTCTTTAGCTTCCTAGCTAAACACTGGTGTAATGTCATGCCCAACATCCATTAAAACAAGTTAGTTGCCAAAACATTATATTATTGCCAGTCAATTTTGGTATTTTATGACATAGAATTTTATGGTATGCTTCATATTGGTTTGGTCTCACTCCTCCACCTCTGGGAGATCGTGGTTTTAGTCTTTGCCTTTTGCGCTTCTCCCTTCTACCCGCCCCCTACCCTATGTACTTCCTGAGTTCCTGCAGCTGCCGAGGAGAAAGATAGAGGACGACATGGTGTGGTGATGGTGTGGTGATTAGATTAGACTAGTTTTTGAATCGTTGCATCTGAATAAAGAAATACAGCTTCTCTGCTCAGCCGTGTGTCCTCGAGTCTCTGTCTACCGCCTCAAAGCTAGCCCAGCCTACTGGCACCCCGAACTCTGACGACAGAATTTTTTACAGGATAAGGATACCAGTTAAAACAATTAATGCATGGAGCCTTAAGAATTTGTATTTTTTCTCACTTATAGATTCTTTTCCTGGAATATTATTTTGTTCTTTTTGAGTTACTTAGCAGTTACTTGCATTTCATTTTAATCAAAGTACCTTGTTTTTAGAAGCTTTCTCTGAATTCCTTAAGCTACATAGACCTTGTGTCACCATCTATCACTGGGGCATTTATTACATTTTGTATTCACTGGCATGCTTGTGGACGTTTCCACTCTTCACTGCATCCCAGAAGCCTAGCACAAAGTCTCTCACTCATATTATGCTCAGAAAGCATTTTGTAAGTAAACCAATGACCACAAAACTTTATAGTTTCTATTGTCAATAAATACATCATCTCCAAGGACTGGCGTAAGGATCCCAGTGCAAGCCCAGCTCCCCACTTGTGGGGGTGGGGGTAGTCACTTCGCAAGCAGTGAAGCAGGTTTGCAAGTGTCTTTCTCTCCCTGTCTTCCCCTCCTCTCTCCATTTCTCTATGTCCTATCCAAGAACAACAACATCAATAACAACAACAATAATAATCACAAGAACAATAAAAGGAAATAAATGGCCTCCAGGAGTAGTGAGTGGATTACTAGTGCAGGCATGGAGCCACAGCAATAACCCTGGAGGCAAAAAAAAAAAAAAAAAGAAAGAAAGAAAGAAGGGAAGTGATAAGAAATTCTAACACAGGCTAACTGAATCTAAAAAAAAACTCAAGGAGTCATGGGGACACTATGTGCATAAATTTAATTGTACTTTAAGAGTGAGCTTTGTTTTGTGGGGGGTGGGTAGTGGAGCACTCAATTAAGTGCACACATTACCATGCTAAAGGACAAGGTTTCCAGTCCCTGCTCCCTCACCTGTGTGTGTGTGTGGGGGGGGTTGGGGGGGCACTTCACAAGCAGTCAGATGGGTTTGCAGGTCTCTCTCTCTTTTCCCCTGCCTTCCCTCTCAATTTCTCTTTGCCCTATCTAATAGCAAAAAGAAAAAAAAAGCTGCTAGGAGCAGTGTATTTGTAGTGGTGACACCCAACCCCATTGATAAACCTGGTGGCAACAACAAAAGGAATAACCTTTTGGTGCTTAAGACAAAGAAGTATATGCTATTTCTAGAAAGATGCTACAAACACCTAGCAAAAGATGACAAGAAATATGAAAAAGTAGAAACAACACAAATAAAAAATAACTAATCTCACATTTTAAAGATAATTTACATGTTCTATGCTATTCTTTGAATTTACTTTGACACAATTTCTGGGTGGTTTTCTCATTGTTTCAATTTTCAGGTAATAAAACTCTTCAATATTTATTTTTTGTCTGTATTGCTGTTTGTTGCAAGAAGAACCTAGATGGGTTCCCTGAATTTATGTTATGATTAGTCACAATTCATCCCCAATGAAATTAATTCTGTACCCCCAAGAGAATGAAGTGGGCAGATAATAAAGACATACTTGGGGGGTACCTACTATGTCTGAGATACTGTTTTAGGTATGGGTAAAGAATGATGAAGAAATCTTTGCCCTAGTAGAAGCTTAGTGGTTTTTTTTTTATTTTATTTTTTTATTTCCCACCCTAATTTAGTTACAGTGTATTTAGCTAAAATGATATCCACAAACAATTTTCAAGAGAAAAAGTAGATTACAGAGTAGCATATATAGTAAGACGGCATTAGAAATGTCAGCAAGGATTATTAGGAGAAGAACAAATGAATGCTAAAAAATAAGAGACAGTACTCCTGATGGAAGATGGGGGTGATTTTATTTATTTATTTATTTATCTCATTTAATTTATTTTTACAGAATTTACTTAAGGGGGGCCGGGCATGGTGCACCCAGTTAAGCACACACATAGTACTAAGAACAAGGACATCAGCAAGACTCCAGGTTCCAGCTCCTGGCTCCCCCTACAGGGGGAAGCTTCACAAGCATCAAAGCAGATCTGCAGGTGTTTCTCTGTCTCTCTTCCTCTCTAACTGTCTCTACCCTCTCAATTTCTCTGTTCTTTCTATTCAATTAAATGGAAAAAATGGCCACCAGAAGCAGCAGATTTGTAGTGCTAGCAACAAGCCCCAGCGATAGCCCTGGAGACAAACAATACATAAACAACAACAACAACAAAACACCAGAATTTATTTAAGAAAACATTATGGTAAGTACTTTCCCCACTCTTTTGGAATGCATATAAAACCTTCTGAAAACCCAATAGGATTTTGTCAACTGCATAACTCAGGAATGACATTCCCAAGGACATGGAAGCCATCTCTTTCCTTCCTCCCTTCCTTCTTTCCTTCCTTCCTTCCTTCCTTCCTTCCTTCCTTCCTTCCTTCTTTCCTCCCTTCCTTCCTTCCTTTCTTTTTTTTTCCATGCAAGCATGAAGGAAGGAGCAACCCTGAGTATCAGTTTCTGTGGAAAGGTAGGAGCCTGTAAGTTAACACAGATAGTCATTACCAACTGCCAGGTAATGTTTTATAGGCTAAGTGTGACTAAAGCTGCAAACAAGTTCTTCTATAAAGAATAGCCATATTCTGGGTCAGACAGTGGCACACCAGTTGAGTGTTGTACACATTACCATGCACAAGGACATGGAATTGAGCCACTGCTTCCCATCTGCAGAAGGGATGCTTCACAAGTGATGAACCAGGTCTGCAGATGTCTTTCTATCTCCCCTTCTTCTCTCATTTTTTCCCTGTCATATCAAATAAAATAGAGAAATGGGGGGGAGATAGCTGATGGGAGGGGTGGACTCATAATGCAATAACCCCCCATGATAATCTTGGTGACAAAAATAAATCGTATTTTTATCTTGAGTATAGGCATGTTAAGCTAGTTGGATGATAAAAGAGTGAAATTTTTTAAAAGTAAAATATATTTTACTCTTTACATTTATGAAGATAATTTCTGGATTGGGAGAAAATGTTATACTTAGCAATATTTCTGCATGAGAAAATATTTAATAGCAAATATCTCTAGAGAATGACATTTTTGGTATACTTATGTGTGCAAATGTAAAAGTCTCTTATATGAGCACATATTTTTTAATGAAAAATAAATGAAGTAATTTTCTTTATGAGAAATGCATACACTGGACTGTTACTCACAATCACTCATTAAGGTAATGATTCTATCTCTACACAGATATCATCATTACGGGAAATTATTCAGAATCTCATCTATATTCCTATACTCAGTCTCCTGGCCTGGGATTTGGTCTTTCCTGTCTCCATTTATCAAAAGAAAATGTTCTCTTAAATTGTAGAACTAAATATGTCAAGGACTTGGTAACATCTTTTTTGCAGAATAAGTACTAAGGAAAAGAATGTTCCTCAGTTTCTGAGTTGGGTAAGCACCTCGTTTTAATCTACAAAATAATTTCTTTTTTTTAAATATTTATTTAAATATTATTAAATATTTATTTTGTTGCCCTTGTTGTTTTTCATTATTGTTGTAGTAGTTGTTGATGTCATCATTGTTAGACAGGACAGAGAGAAATGGAGGGAGGAGGAGAAGACAGAGAGGGGGAGAGAAAGATAGACACCTGCAGACCTGCTTCACCGCCTGTGAAGTGACTCCCCTGAAGGTGGGGAGCCAGGGGTTCGAACTGGGATCCTTATGCTAGTCCTTATGCTTTGCACCACGTGTGCTTAACCCACTGTGCTACCACCCGCCTCCCTTACAAAGTAATTTCTAGCCATGAGGATTTATGAATGGGGAATAAAGGATAGACCATGTGAACATGGATTTGATTTTAAGACAATAAGTCACTACCCAGCTAATAGGCAGCTGCCTGACTAGATTCAGTGACTGCACCCTTTCTGGCCTGTTCCATCCATGTACTTCAAAATATCCAGGATCTATCTCTTCTCATTATTGCCACTTTGAGAATCAGATCCACAGTGGAGATGCTTTAGCATTTTGTTTCCAGAACAGGGAGTGCAGGGTGTGTGGGTAAGAGGGGGTGGGATGGGGGAGAGAGCAAGGCAGGGGAAATGCTTGAAGTGTAGGAGTAGCTTGACAAAGTAGCCCAAGGCACAGCACAGAATGTGGAACCTTGGTGTCAGACTTCACTCTGCACTCAACTTGGCCTGCCAACTTTTTTTTTTGTCCTCTAAGTCATAATGATTGTTTCTAGGGAGCTTCTTACTGCCTCTCTTTCTGTTCTGATTTCCACTAGGCCCACCTATCATGACTTATCAGACACTGTTCTGAATCTATCTGTAAATAAAAATAGAAGTTCCCTTCCCTTTCTATGGAACTCCAGGCTTATATGGTTTAACAAATGAGTCTGGGGGGAGAAATAAGAAAAAAATGAGTCCAGACAGCTGTTACAAGTATTCCAGAATACCCTGTGATAGTTAAGAAGTTCTTTATACAATCTCTTAACAGTTTAAAGACTAATATGGCAGAAGTGACAAGTAACCTCTGAAATTCTTCTCATTTCATCCAAGAAAAGACCTAGCTCTGAGATAGTCAAGAACAAAACATATAATTTATTGAGGACAATAAAACCAGTCTTAATCATATCTGAATATATTTCAAGAAAATCATTTTAATGATTCTGTGCTACAGTCATAAAATTTTAGTTCATCTAAAATAATTTTGAATAAATAAATCATTTATATATTTTTAGCTATTTTACTTTTTGAAATTCCTTAGTTAAATGAGTGAGAGTGAGCATATAGAAGGCAAAGGCAACGAAATAAGCCTTTCTGGTTCATAAGATAGCAAGATGGCAGAAATTAATAACTGCAATGCAGTATGGCACAATATTCATCTGGGAGGGTTTCTGCTCTGCCATATGCAAAGCCTTAGGCTCAAATCAAACACCTAAGGTGCTGTGATGTCTTTCCCATTATCCCTCTGTCTCTCTCATTCTATCTAAAATATTACCTCTTAGTAGTGAAGACTTAGTGAAAAACCAAAAAAAAAAAAAAAAAAAAAAACCAAGCAAACAAACAAGCAATACTACTTTTCCTAAAAGTTGAAACAGTTAAATGAATTTTGTGTGACAACATAGTCTCTACCTCAATCTTAGATTCTATTAACCATGCAATATCATTTACTAGAATACTTCTGAGTAAAGAAGACCTTCAATAAACAAGGTCTTTTTGGATAAAAAGGAAGGAGACAAAGACAGTTAGATGTGGAGTTGATAAGTTGAACATAAACCAAAAGCAAAATAGTCAAATTTTTGCATTTTGAGCTTCCAAAAAAATTATCCAGTGAATTGATTCAAGATATTAAAAGAAACTCTCAGAAAGGTATTTGTGACATTGCACTGTAGGAGTTATGTGATTTATACGTTACTCATGGGGGGTTCTTGTTAGTATATTACTTTGCTATAGATTCATTCCGGAATGACTATTTGTGATCTAGTCTGCACACAGGAAATGGTAATTATGTATATGTGCAAACAAAATATGAATTTTAGATCATATAACTGAACTCTATTCAGCCTCTACAATGATGCATATTCTATTCACCACAATTAATATAGGAAACATTTTCATAGACATAAGTATTAGCAAAACTTCAACAGATGCTAGAAAATGTCCATTTATAACATGCTTTCATACAAACTCACTCCTTTTTAAATCCTCTTGTAGGATTATCAGCTATGCCTAGACTTGTCTGTTCAGTCTGTTTGGGCTCACGTTAATTCACTGCCAAATAATAATGACTTGGATTTGTAGTGCATTTGTTCAAAGAGATTTCCTACAACAATGTGAAACACTTAATCCATACACAATTAAGTAGGGCATAATGGAACCTTTTTACAAATAAGAAAATAGAAACTTAGAGCAGTTAAGTAGTTTGGTCAGTTTGCATATTAGTGATTTCCAGAAAGATTGGCATTATATGCTCTTGCACTCCAATTAGATGTCTACAACATTCTACTACCCTAGGTCTACCAGAGATCCTACATTCTTACTGTTGAAAACTGAAAGCTGTGCATTTTTCTCCAATGACCTTGTTTTAGTCAAAATTAATGTAAGTAAAAAAAAAAAACAAAAAACTTCTGTTTCAATAGTTTTTCTTTCTGTCTTCAATGTAATACAAACAGTATACAGTAAGAGGAGACAGTCCCTTGCCTTATATGACTTGCCATAGTCCCAATATCCAGAGGGTGATTATGGCCATAGGGTTCATAGATGTGCCCTGGATCAGACTGATGGGGGAAACAGTTAATTTTATTTATAGATTTTCTTCCTTGATCCAACTTTATAGCACTATTCTAAATTCTGTTACATCTTCTCAGATGATATTTTTTTTAAGTCCACCTCCATATTAGCCATTTAGCTCAAGCAAAACTGAATCAAGTCATGGGCACATACCTAAAATAGACTTCTTTTCACCATGATTACTATTCTTATCTTCTCTATCACTACCTTTTAGGAGGTTGTGGGGATGTAGTGGAGCCTGGCAGGGCTTGACCTGAGAGTTGAGTCCATCCTGTTAGTCTCTCTATGGACGGACGGGTTGAGCAAAAGGGGGGACACAGGAACCTCAAAAGGTTGCCTGCCATATAAGACTTCCCTCCCTCACAAAACACTCTGCATCTTCCCACTTCCAGGAGCTGACATTCCTTAAAACATTAAGCCTGCTCCACCCTGCATTCCTTTTATTATCTATATATCAATCTTCTGCTTTGTCTTACAAATGACTAAAGGTCTCCTTCCTAATTCCCTGCAAGGTATTGCTAATCCTAACAGTTGAACCCCTAGCAACAGTTGCTGGGGAGGTCCATACTATTCCTGGCCCCTTTTGGCTTTCTCTGTCCCTTTCCTAATCATGTATAGTATTGTCAAGCCACTTCCGTTTCTGTCTTGGCTCTTCCTTGTTCCAAGCTGGAGGAGCGCACACGTGCAGAGGCCATTGCAGTTTGTGCCACGTGGCTTAAACAGGTGTGCTACTGCCTGAGTCTGGGGCGCTCAAATGAATAAAGATTTGAATTGCCTTGCTGCCAGGAGCTTGATTCCTGGGTCATCTCTCTTTCTTTCTCGTGTCACTAGCCCGACACTTTTGGTTCCTGTTTATTAATCATTTTTGTGCTGCTTTATGTCTTACCTTGCTTTTCAGCCATCGAGTTGCTAATGTTATGATTCCATGCTGACTTCACTGAACAACTTCACCAATGTGTCTCAGAATCTCACATCTCCACCTCTCCAGAGCCCTACCCACTAGAGATTGGTAGAAACAGACAGACAGAAAAGAAAGAAGGAAGGAAGGAAGGAAGGAAGGAAGGAAGGAAGGAAGGAAGGAAGGAAGGAAGAGAGAGAGAGAGAGAGGAAGAAAGAAAGAAAGAGAGAAAGACAAAAGAAACAGACTGGTACAGATCGACCTGCCAACATCCATGTCCAGCAGAGAAGCAATTATAGAAGCCGTAACTCCCATATTCTTTACCCCAAGAAATAACTTTGACCACAATCCCAAAGGGGAAGAAATGTTAGGGAAAGATGACCAGAGGGCTCTGAATGCCAATTCCATCAGTACCTAGAGAGAGAAGAAGAAGAAAAAGGAGAAGGAGGAGGAGGAGGAGGAAGAAGAGGAGGAGGAGGAGGAGGAGGAGAAGGAGGAGGAGGAGGAAGAGGAGGAGGAGGAGGAGGAGGAGGAGGAGGAGAAGGAGGAGGAGGAGGAGGAAGAGGAGGAGGAGGAGGAGGAGGAGGAGAAGGAGAAGGAGAAGGAGAAGGAGAAGAAGAAGAAGAAGAAGAAGAAGAAGAAGAAGAAAAAGGACATTCAGAGGTAATAAGAAGAAAAAGGACATTCAGAGGTAATAATAGGTGTAGATGTGACTTAGGAAGGAATAGAAGCCAGAGCCAAAGAGAAATGGGCAAATATGTATAAATATACATAGTGATAGAAATAATAGTCAACCATATCTGTGACCATAGGTAAATTATTGCAGTTTCTTATGGAAGGAAAGGGGGATACAGCTCTGGTGGTGGGAACAGTGTAGAATTATACCACTGCTGGGAATTGGGCGATAGCGTAGTGGGTGATGTGCACCTGGTGCAAAGTGCAAAGACCAGTGAAAGGATCCTGGTTAGAACCCCCAGCTCCCCACCTGCAGGGGAGTCACTTCACAGGTGGTTAAGAAGGTCTGCAGGTCTCTATTTTTCTCTCCCCTCTGTCTTCCCCTCCTCTCCATTTCTCTCTGTCCTATTCAACAAAAATAACATCAATAATAACAACAGTAGGAACTACAACAACAATAAAAACAAGGGCAACAAAAAGGAAATAAATAAATATATTTTTTAAAGAATTTCTTTTCTTTATTTATTTCCTTTTGTTGTCCTTGTTGTCTTATTGTTGTAGTTATTATTGATGTTGTTGGATAAGACAGAGAGAAATGGAGAGAGGAAGGGAAGACGGAGAGGGAGAGAGAAAGACAGACACCTGCAGACCTGCTTCACCACTTGTGAAGTGACTCCCCTGCAGGTGGGGAGCCGGAGGCTTGAACCGGGATCCTTATGCTGGTCCTTGCGCTTAGCGCCACATGCGCTTAACCCACTGCGCTACCGCCCGACTCCCAAGAAATATTTTTAAAAAGAGTTATACCACTGTAATTTTATAGTTTTTTAAATCAATATTAAGTCACTGATAAAATTTTTCAAAAGACTATACCTAACTATATTTTAAAATAAATGCCAAAATCAAGCTACATATACTCAATCTTTAAAAAATATTGTATTTATTTATTTTGGCTAGAGACAGAAAGATCAAAAGGGAGAGAAAGGTGGGAATAGAGAGGCACATGTAAGGAGTGAGACACCTGGAACACTATTTCACATCTTGGGAAGTTTCCCAGCTGTACGTTAGAACAAAGAGCTTGATATCATGAGCACGGTAATGTGTGTGTTCAACTAGATATGCCACCTGCAGGCCCCTATATACACAGTTTTACATTATGATATTTTGTGTTTTCCATAAGCAGTATCTCCTAGTCTTTTTTTAAATCTCCTAGTATTTATTCTTATTGCAATGAACATTATATTTAGACAGTATATTCCATTTAAAGAAATAAAATCAACTTGATATATAAAGCCTCCCTCATTGTGGAGTGTTCAATCAAGTATCTAATAGTGACTCTTACAGAACTAGAATTGTATAAGAACAACTGAGACTATCTCGATATAAAATTTTCATCTTCAGATGTATTTCAAGAATAACACAAAAAGAAATGATGGGGGAGAGTTGTCAGCAGGTGGCTTGCCTAGTAAATCATATGCTACTTATGTACTTGGACCCAGGATCAAGCCTGAGTCACCACTTGGGATGTATTTCAAGAATAACACAAATCAGATGTATTTCAAGAATAACACAAAAAGAAATGATGGGGGAGAGTTGTCAGCAGGTGGCTTGCCTAGTAAATCATATGCTACTTATGTACTTGGACCCAGGATCAAGCCTGAGTCACCACTTGGGAACATCTGCAGGAGGCAAGTTTCACAAGCAGTGGAGTGGTGCTACAGTGCCTCTCCCCTTTCTCCCTCTTTGTCTTTCTGTCTTCCACCCTCATTCGAGATGAAAGAAAAATAAAATAGTCACCAGAAGTAGTGAAATCATGCAAGTACTCAGTCCCAGCTATAGCCCTGGTGGAAAGCAAGAAAGATTGATACAGAAAAAAGAAAAAAGAGAGAAACTGAAGGATAATTTTAATGTCCATAAAATAAAGACTACTACCCAATAATTTCAATAATGACTACTTCTCATAGTGGAGAAATAAAAATTCTCTGTTTTTTTTCTGATTAATGTACCATAGTTTGAAGTCACAAAAGTCTAAAACTCAAAACAGAATGAAGTTTATGACATCTCATCTGATAATCTTACATTATGTGTCCAGGATATCAAAGAAAGAAAGAAAGATCAAACGACTTCATTTTTTTCAGTGAGTTATCTTCGTCTAGGTATTGTCACAGAAAGTTTCTTAATAGGAAAACAGGTTTCCTAAAACTCTTAAATGAAATAAAGTTACTATGAAAAGAACTGGATTCTAATTCTGACACTGTCAGATTTAAAATTCATTCTTTCATTTCAACAAAGGCTTCATCACAGTTTTCTCAGAATTACTTTAAAAACAGGAGTGTTGGCTGTATTTACCAACCTTGTAATTTATCAGTATAATTATAGCATACATCATGAATAAGAAAATTATTTTCTCTTTTTTTGTTTTTTATTTATAAAAAGGAAACAAAACCATAGGATAAGAGGGGTACAACTCCACACAATTCCCACCATCAGAACTCCGTATCCCATCCCCTCCTTCGATAGCTTTCCTAGAAAGTTTTTTTAACCTACGTGCACATGTGCACACACACACAATGAGAATAATATTTTCTTTTTTAAATTATATTTATTTATTTATTGGATAGAGACAGCCATAAATCAAAAGGGAAGGGGTTACAGAGAGGGAGAGAGACAGAAAGACACAGGTAACAGTGCTTCACCAATCGCAAAGTTTCCCCCTGCAGGTGGGACTAGAGGCTTGAACCTGGGTCCTTGAGCATTGTAATATGTGTGCTCAACCAGGTGCGCCATCACCCAGCCCTGAGAGTAATATTTTCTCCTTTCCACTTTTTATTTCATTATTTTCTCCACTCTTTATTTCTACACTCATGCTGGTATTCATCAGGGATTGGTATTACTTTTTAACATAGTATTATTGTATAATTTTTTCATAAACAATCTTAGCTTAAGCCCAGATAATGTTTGACGTACTAAATGATATTTTTAACTGGTTTATAGTAAAGCAATGAACTGTCTTACAGAGAGATGTTAGGATGCATTTATTCATTTTTATTAATTGAATTTCATGTATACATTCAAGATCCATTCCCAAAATTTACATATTCTGACAGTCACTTGAGAACACAAGAAGGAATGCACAGACTGACATTAGAAATAAATTGCTATCAACAAAACTAAGACTAAGAATGGTCAAAATCAATTATTCATGCCATTTATAAAATTAATTTTAAAATAGTAAAACCAATGTATCCTGAAATGTACAATTAGGTTCTTTCATTTTCTAAGTTGAATTAAAATCAATGAAATGAAAATCGCTGCCCATCTCTTAACAACCTGAATAAAAAATATAAATCAGATAATAAATTTTATAATAAGTAATCCATATTTGAAATGTTTAAGTTTTCTGTGAAGAGGTGTGCTACACTGGAAAAAAGGTTTTTTTAATTATATATATATATATATATTTTTTTTTTTTTTTTTAAGATTTTCTTTATTTATTAATGAGAAAGATAGGAGGAGAGAGAGAGAAAGAGTCAGGCATCACTCTGGTACATGTGCTGCCAGGGATTGAACTCAGGACCTTATGGCTGAGAGTCTAGATCCATAGCCACCGCACCACCTCCTGGACCACTAGAAGAACTCTGGCAAAATAGTCAAGTCAACCTCAGTTTGTGCTGAGTTATAAAATGTCTTTACCTGAAACTCTTTCTAGTCTCTGGCTAAAATTCTTAAGTGTTTTTCAAAGTCACAAATAGTATCCGTGGGAGCCGGAGCAGAACAATTCATCCGGAGCAGAACAATTCATCCTTTGGGGCTCTGGTAAGCTTCTACCCTTACTGCCTTCTGGATTCCCTCCCTAAGACTGCTGCCCTCACAGCAAATGACAAGTTTTAGTTAAGTCTACCCCTTTAATCACTGTATTGTCCTCTGCAGAAAGTAAAGCAAATCAGCCTTAAGTTATGAGCAGGCTGATGTAACCTGACTATAATGGAACTGCACATTGTGTATTTACCTTCCCATTCAAGAAAGTTTAACTACTGTATGGACAACATGTCTACATGCAATTAGTCCATTAAAAAAGAAAAGTTCGGTAATTTCACCCTAAAACTTAAATAGCAAATAAGCACAGTGGTATGTGTGTGCACAAACCCGCTGGTAAAACTTTGTTTCCTCCTAATCTTGACAAGGCATACCCAGCTGCTCAGGGATTTAGGCTTCTGAAAATTATACCATTACCACATCAGGCATTAGCCCATGGTTGGAGTGGAGAAAATTGCAACTTTGCACAACTGTGTTAAAAATGTTCCACTTGGGGGCCAGGTGGTGGTGCACCTGGTTAAGTGCACATGTTACAATGTGCAAGGACCCGGGTTCAAGTCCCTAGCCCCTACCTGCAAGGGAAAGCTTTTCAAGTGGTGAAGCAGTGCTGCAGCTGTCAATCTGTCTCTCTCCCTCTCTATCTCCCCCCCTTCCTCTCAATTTCTGAGTATTTATCTAGTAAATAAATTTAACAAAAGAATTAAAAAAAAGTTCCACTTGACGATTCTAGATCTACAGAAAATAGGCAATGAAATAAAGCTTCTTTTTTTTTTTTTCAATGTATTCATACCTGGTAGACATCTGAATACTTTCTGTTGAACAATTCATCAACTTAAGTAAAATAAATTGTTTTCTTTATACCTCCAAAACCATGAAAATGTTAACAAAATGAAATCAGACTGATCTTCATTCTAGGAATATACCTTGATGCATCATTTTTAAATTAATTAATTAGCTAATTAATTTTTTTGCAACACCTATATACTACATGCTTAATCCAGAGCAAAAGCTACCTTAAAAAAGATATTTTGGCTCTGCTGGAGAGATAGGTCAGTGGAGAGGGTATACTCATTGTCAAGCATGACAAACTTGGTGTTCAAACATGACATGGAAACTACAGAATTTTATAAATGAAATACAAGTGGCTTGGAGTAGTAAAACCATGACCCAGTAAGGGCGAGATCCCAGTTCCACAGGAAAAAATATTAAAAGTATATTTACTTTTTATTTAAAATAGCTTAAAAATTGTAGGGACCCAGGTGGTAGTGCCCTTGGTTGAGCGCACAGCACATGCTATCATGAGCAAAAACCTGGGTTTAAGCCCCTGCTGCCCACCTATGAGGCAAGCTCTGTGAGAACTGAAGTGGGCACTGCACGCATCTATCTTTCTCCTCTATCTCTCCCTCTTCTATCACTTTCTCTCTGTACTATCAAATAAAGTAGACAGAAAAAAGGAAAGGCTAAAATGACTGCTGGAAGTGGTAAGTTCGTTGGGAAGGCACTGAGCCCCAGTGATAATGATAGTGACAAATAAAAACAAAAGCAAACAAACAAAAAACTTAAAAAATAACTGTGTTGTCATTTTTTAAGAGTTTTGTAAATATCTATGTCCATAGAAGCATTGCTTGTAATAGTAAAAGTGTGGAAACAACCCTAATGTCTAATGGTAAATGAAGGGTTAAGAAAATTATGGGACACACACACACACACACACACACACACACACACACACACGTGTTATTAGCTGTAAGAAATGGTGGACTTTTCTCTTGAGTGATCAGGTGGCTTCACTCACAGGTGATACTTAAAGAATAATGAAGGGGTAACAGCACATCCAAGGATTCTAAAGTGGAAATCTGGGAGGTTCAAAGAATATTGGGGACCCAGTGCACTACGATAGAGGAAGGTGTCAGTGGTGTGTAGACACCTATCAAGGGAGATAAGAAACTATACATGTGACAACTGTTTTGTAAATCATTATTTCCTCTCATAAAATTATTTCTAAAATCATTACTGTGTGTAAGTTATATAAAGATAAAGCAAAATTGTTCCAGGGAATGGAATAAAACCCAGAGAAACTGAAACAAACATTTATTATTAATTCAAATAGAATACAAAATAATATTTTAATAAAATACAAGTAAATGGGGCCTGGGTGGTGGCGCACCTGCTGTGCTCAACCAGGTGTGCCACCACCCAGCCCCGGTTCCTTGGAACAATTTTGCTGCAGGTGGGGACTGGGGGCTCGAAGCCAGGTTCTTGCTCACTGTAACTTGTGCGCTCCTGGTCCCCACCTGCAGGGGGGAAGCTTTGCGAGTGGTGAAGCAGTATTGTGGGTGTCTTTCTGTCTCTCTCCCTATCATCCCTTCCCTTTTCATTTATGGGTGTTTCTAGCAAATAAATAAAAAATAGATAAATAAAATAAATAAATAAAATGAATAAAAATAATAATTTAAAAAAACACAAGTGAACATCTCAAAAACAATGTGTAGCTTTTTTTCACTTGCCTTGACTATCATTATTATTCAGTAATTCATTAACTCATGTAGTATTTATCTACTATGTTTCTCCAAATACATAACCTAAGCTCGGTTATCTAAATTTCATAAATTAAGTAATCTAAAAAAGGAAAATTAGATGAGATTGGGTGCATTCAGGATAGTATAGCAGCAGATAGGCACATGAAAATTAAATATGAGATTCTAGGGTGTTGGGCACAGCAGGTTAAATGCACGTAGCTCAAAGCACAAGGACCGGCATAATGTTCCCTATTCGATCCCCCAGTTCAAGTCTCCGGCTCCCCACCTGCAGGAGAGTCGCTTCACAAATGGTGAAGCAGGTCTGCAGTTGTCTATCTTTCTCTCTCCATCTCTGTCTTCCCCTCCTCTCTTCATTTCTCTCTGTCCTATCCAAGAGTGACATCAATAACAACAACAATAATTAATAACTACAACAATAAAACAAGGACAACAAAAGGGAATAAATAAATAAAATATATATTAAAAATATATTTAAAAAATGAGATTCTACTTCTTACTAACCACACTATGACCCACATAGTCAACGACTGCCACCTCTCCAGATTCAAAGGAGGTCTCGAAACTTTACATCAGGCTCAACCTGACGCTGTTGACTGGCTACGGAAGAAGGGCAAACGCTAGAAGAAGAAGAACTAATCACACTGACCAGATATTTAAAATTAATGATAGTAAAATGCAGGGTAGTGCATAAATTAATACAATGTTCTGAAATTAATTTGGCTTGATATGTTAATATAGCAAATATTCATTCACTTTAATCCAACAACCTCTTACTAAAGTTCTTTTTTTAAAAAAAAAATATGCTCAAGTAAATAGTGTTTAAGGATGTTCCTTATAGTGAATATGTAATATATTATAATATATAAACAAAACAAAGAAGCAATTTCATTTAAATAACTGAAAGTGGTATATACAATGTGGATAACTTCTGACTTTGTATATTTCTTAGTATCTAAAAGGTTAAAAATACAGCATCTGCTAAGCAAATTATGAATTAATTATATTTTTATTATAAATGAGTAAAGACAAGTCTTTCTATGTAATATCACAATAAAATTACCTCATATTTATCTGCAGAATAATTCACAGTATAGATAGCCTTAGTTTGTTTGTATTCCCTGTTTTGTAAATATTTTGATTATTTTTTAAGTTTCAATTTGACTTTCTTCACAAAGAAAAAACATGTATTGCTAACAAATTTAAAATCATGACTTTAGCAGTAAATAAAATAGTTTAAAATAAAGAGTCATACTTTTAACCTATGTAGTTGGTGAATATTTTAAAAAAACTGACAATAAAATACATTCATATATATATATATATATATATATATATATATATATATATATATCAATCCAATGGAATAGTCATTAATGCAAATTTATACTTTAGGATAATCTTTTTGGAAAATAATTAAGCCACGTGTATCAAGAATTTTTAAATATGTTAATGTTTCTAGTTAGTTATTGCATGTTAAATTTTCTCAATTAAATAAACAGTGAAGACACAGATTAAAGCATTGTCTTGATTTATAGCAACCCAAAAATAATTAAAACAAAACATTTATTCAATTAAATATTAATCTAACATTAAATACGTAATCAGCAAGATTCATCACAAAGCAGAAAATGCTCAAAAATAATTTCTAGAGTAAGTTGAATACATAACATGTAAGAATTGTATTATATGATAAAAACTAGCCTGAAAAGAACATGTTAGTTTTTAGAGACTTTTTGTGGAAGAAATTAAAGGCGATTTTTATAATCCTCTTTGTGTTCAAATTTATTTAAATTGTATAAATTAGACATTTTCCAGTTTTATAATAAGAATACAAAAGAAGGCACTTGCTTAACTATAGAATCAATTGTGCTGATACTCTTCATCTTCAATATGAATTTCAACTTGGCTATTCTTACATTGCAGTCTTTGTAATTTGAATCTATATTATCAATTTCATCTTCTTTCTAATAAGCAATCACCTCTAAGATTCAAGTCTGTCTCAGACTGTCACCAGGCAAGTTACTGTTCATCTAACTTGCATCCATGCTAATCTTATGCCTAGAGCTTCTCTGCTTCCCTAATTATGACTTCTAATTCTAAAGATTTAAGTAAACTTTAGATATTCATCATTCTCTAAGTCAAACCAGGCAATCACACCAGATCATTTTAGAACTAGATTCCAATGAACTCAAAACAGTAATTGAGGAGGAAATCCTTTCTAAGAATTAGAGTCAGTCATATCAATATTTGTTAAAAAAAATCACTATTATTGTTTCAACAAAAAAGATAGCTAAGATTGAAAGCTCTCTATCTATAATGAAACACTGTGCCAACTTCAACAAATAACTCTGAATAATCCTGAGGAGAAACATCACATTAAGATTTAAGCATTATTTCCCACCTGGATATAATAATGTATTTCTTGGATTAAAATTCAGTTCTGATTCTAAATGCTCCCTATTGTTTACTGAAATAAAATTACATGTGATATATTTTTATTAATTAATCCAACTGAATATCCGTGTAGTAAAGTTGAAAATATTAAGTTACAGAATTTCAGATGCAAACTAATAATGAAAGAACACAACAAAAAATTTATATTACTAATTCTAATAACACCACCTAATAATAAAAAATTAATCAGCAAATAAACAATAAAACTGTCTATTGAATATCATGACAAAAGAAATATTTACCTGTATAGGACCAGCCAATCTCTTCAACAAGTTTCCTCTGTTGTCTGTAGTATCCATAGGTCCAATCTGCAACCAATAAGAAGAAATTGATAAGTATATAGCAAATATATCTGTCCAAACTGAATAAAAAAGGAAGATTCCCAGATGCTTTCTTTCATAAAGGGTCCTTGACTATTCTTTAAATGGCACCTTCCCAATATCTTCTATCAAGCTCAAGCACCACTATTATAAATTCCATTTTCCCTGCTGTGATAGTGTAAAATTTAGGAGAACACATAAAGAAAGCTGAAATTCAGGTGGAGACAAAACAAATATTCTTGTTTGATCTAGAGGCTTTCATTCTAAAGAGAAACTGTGATCAGAAAAAAAAAGCAGTTCATCTTATCTTCAAAATTGTCTTACCAATCACTAATTTTTTTTATCAGAAATACTATTAACCAGATAAATCCTTGGGTTTATAATCATGTTTTATCAGTCTTGTTTCTAGAAGAATCAGAAGTTACCGTATCTCTAAAATCTACTTCCTTCCAATGAAAAATGAGGTGAGCTACTTTAAGAAAGTGAGGATGTAAATGTCTTATATGTCAGCTGAAAGTATAGTTTGTGCTATGTAGTTTAGGTGAATCTGTTTTTTGAAGGAACAATGGGAAGACTGAGGCATTGTAAGAGTAGTGGCTATTTGTATGGATTAAATGCAACCCTTATAAAGGCCCCATAAAATTTATTCAAGAAAAACCAAATGATTGAAAGTTTTCTTATTGCAGGGTTAATAGTTTATAGTGTACTCTTTAACACATAGGCAGAGCCTCTTTTTTCCCCCTGGATTAGTATCTAAAGAGACACATCAATACTCTTCTCTCTATTCCTCTTTCCCCAGAGTTCTTTGAATGGGTGCAATATGCCACAACCAGTCCAAGTTTCACCTATGTACTACCTTACTGCCTTCTTTGATTATTGTGTCTCTGTAGAATGCTTTATAGTTAGGAAGCCCAATGTCTCACCTCTTGCTCTTTTTTCTCAGGATTGATTTGACTATCCTGATTATTTTCTGTTTGTATAAATATCTTTTTCATTAGTTGGTAGAAGAAACCACATTTCTTATTTTTAAATTACTCACTTATTTGCTTTTTATTGAAAGTTCCCAAGCTTAGAGATGCAGATATATGCAGAACATCAGGAATTATTTCCTTTTTATTTTTTTCTGATTAATTCAGGGTGGTAATGCCTTAAAGTATTTTACAAAAATGAAAACAAAAGTCTGGTACCTAGATTCAGATTTTGAATATATAGATTAACTAAAAACAAAATTTACCCTGAATAATCAAGAGTTTTAATTTAATTATCTGTGCATATAAAAACCCCACTGAAAATGTAGCACATCAACATATTTGTATTTATAACATTTTTATTGAAATACAATTCATATACAAATCACCCATTAAAATGTTAAATTTAATAGCTTTAGAATATTAATAGTAGTGAATAATTACAATTTTAAAACATCTTTATCTGAACTGCAAACCATTAACCCCCCCAACACAATGAAGAAAATAATTGTGGGCTAGGGTAGATAGCATAATGGTTATGCAAAGAGACTCTCATGCCTGAGGCTCTGAAGTCCCAGGTTCAATCCCCAGCACCACCATAAACCAGAGCTGGGTAGTGCACTGGTGTTTCTCTCTCTCTCTCTCTCTCTCTCTCTGCATCTCTCTCAAAAATAAAAATAAATATTTTAAAAATTAAAAAAAAAATCTTTATCACTTCCCCAAAAGGAACACCACACCCTCTAGGTGCAGTCCTAACCCCAGCTTCACATTTTCCAGGCCAACACAATCACTAATCTACTTTAATTCCATAGTTTGGTTATTTTATACAGTCACACAAACAAACACAAACTATAAATAGCCCTTTGTGACACTTCTCTAGCTTAGCCTAAAGGTTCTTTCATGTATTTTGTAGTATACTATCAGTACTGTATTTCTTTTTATTGCCAAATTAAACTCTACTATGATGTAGCCAACCTCAGCATGGCTAAAGTTTAGATTGGTTTTTCTTCTGATTATAGGTTACTCACCTCAATTTTCTTTAGTTTGCAAAATTTTTAAATTTACTATATATAAGAAAAAGTTTCATATGAGATAGAGAAGAGTGACAAGTCTGAGCATCCCTCCAGTATATTTAGTACAAGGTATCAAACCAAGAACCTCAGAAATGAATGCCCATGTGTACTACCAGGTAAGGCATTTCTCAATTGCTAATTATAATTCTTTTTCTGTATCTTTTTAGTTGGAAATCTTTTAAATGATTGTCTACCATCTCTACAACCAGGAAAGTACTTCTCAAAAATGTACAGTGATTTATTTGTCTTTGCTTGCTTTGACCAAAGAACTACTCAGCTTTTGATATTAGTGTTACATGAGGTGTGAGCTCAGTCTAGTCAAGTTCTTTTCCCTAAACTACAAAACAGAAACAAAAACATAAACAACTCTGTCATGAATATATCAGTTTGGTTTTCATTTAGAAAAAAAAAAAATTGTGAGACATGCATAGCCCATGCTTTTCCATTAATAGCTTGTAGCATGTTTTTACTGGAGCTCACCCTAGTACTTAAAAACAAAACAAAACTTTGAGTTCTTCACTTCCTTAGAACTGAGTTGAGCTAAACTCAGATTTGATTCTGACTCCTCCTCTTCCTCCTCCTCTCTGAATGAAACATTTACTGCCGATTTTACTTGATCTAGCTAGTACAATTTTTGCTTTGAAAATAAATGGACCAGATATATTTACCCAGTCATCAACAGATAGGTACTTAGATTATTTCTTTTTTTGGACTACTGTACATAATGCTGATATTAATACCTATGTATATATTAGTTTCCCTCCTTAAAAATTAAGTATTAAATTCATAATTTAGTTTTCAAGTAGAGTTGCTCTACAGAATGGTAGTCATTTAAAAGGCTGAATTTGGGAGTCGGGTGGTAGTGCAGCGGGTTAAGTGCAAGTGGTGCAAAGCTCAAGGACTGGAATAAGGATCCAGGTTTGAATCCCCACGTCCCCACCTGCAGGGGAGTTGATTCACAGGTGGTGAAGCAGGTCTGCAGATATCTATCTTTTTCTCTCCCTCTCTGCCTTCCCCTCTCTGTCTTCTTCCTCTTTACATTTCTCTCTGTCCTATCCAACAACAATGACATCAATAACAACAACAATAATAACTAGAACAATTAAAAAAAAACAAGGGCAACAAAAGGGAATAAATATTAAAAAAATAAAACTAAAATAAAAGGTTGAATTCTAGAGCTAACCATGTCAATTCTAGGTTAATCATGTCAAGATATATATCCATTTGAATGTTACAAAAAATCATATTTTAGAGATAAGGTTGGGAGGGGTGGATAGCTGACTTGTATGTTGTGTTTACTTATGTCATGGCCACAACTCTAGTGGAAGTCCAGTCTTAGGGAAAATTTAACACAGTAGTGTTTTTCTCTCTGTCTCTGTCTATACAAAATCATCCTGGAGGAAAGAAACTCCAATGACATCCAACACAGAAACTATAGAGATAAAGTTATTTACACAAAAGAAATATACATGGTTTGCACAGGTAGTAAGTTATCAAAGTGGAGACAATAATACATGATTTTTGACTCTACTGCATTAACCCTTCCCCAATATCAAACGTTCCTAATAATCTTGGGCTATTTATTATCCTTTCATGACAATTTGTCTGAGAAGGACTCCTTTTAGTATGCATGACTTCAAGAGAAGAAAGATGAAACAAGAGTGGAATCATTCTAACAAGTAAACTACAGTGAACTGACCACATACACAATATAATCAAATCATCAGTTAGTTTTGCTCTCTGAAACTTTACATTGACAAGAAAGATATTTATCATCTTTTATAGCTTTTCAATATGACTATTTTTAAATGTAAAACATTTTTGCCACAAAAATGCATTTTGATGGTTTCTGATCAAATAGAAAACCTATATTTAACAAGTCATCCACTGAACTAAATAAAACAATAAACTCTTGGTTTAACAGTTCTGCTCAAAGACGACAGCAAGATCGCAACTGATTTTAGTTTTACTTGTATGGCTTTATTACTACACAATGAGCATTTGTCCTACTTTTTTTTTTATTACTTTTATTATGAAAGCTTTTCCCAATAAAAGATTCCCAGGTGTTATTAGCTTCTTTCAGCCCCTTTAAAGGCTGTTCCCTTAATAGTTACTTCAAACAATCTGTTACCCATTCATATGCTAATTACATAGTCCTTGGGCGTGAGAGAGTACCTCACTTTTAAAATTCTACTAGGAGGTCTGATAGATGAGATGTGATAGCTCCAGTGAACAAGAAAAAAGAAGCTAGATTCACTTTTTTCTTCTGTATTATATACATTGAAAACCAATAAAGCCTATGTGAAGCAGATGATCAGAGGACTTACACATTTTAAAAGCAATTAAAACCATAATTTTTTTTTTCTGACTCAGTGGAACTTTTTTTTTTTTAGATTTATGTTGTGTTTCATGTCATTTAAATTTTCTTTTTGAGTCTATTTTGGTAAAATTTACAGTGACAAAACTAAGAAGTAAATTTCTAGATATGTATGTCTATTACCTATGTCTAACACAATGTAAACCTAAGAAAAAAAGAAACAAAAAAATCCACTGAGTCAGAAAAAAAAACCCTAGCATTTTACAATTTAAGTATTTATAATGCTATTTTAGTAGAAATTAGGACCTTGATTATTTATGTTGATTTTGTTTAAAGACTTGGGCAAAATTTTGGTAAATTTATATCTGTTTGTTCCACTTGGTACAAATCAAAGCTTTGCTTTGTATTATTTGGCTCTACAGGCCCACACATCTGCATGTATTTAGGAATTAGTGTAAGTACTGGATAGAATAGATTGAGACAGGAATGTTTAATGTAAAATATTAAATAAACTAATATAAAATAAGCTTTTCTCAGTTTTGGTAGGAGTACTATAATAGTTCAATATAATTTTATAAATATTTTTTCAAGATAATATTTAAAGTTTACATTAAACATTCCTGTCTCAATCTATTCTATCTAGTACTTACACTAAATTCCTAGATACATGCAGCTGTGTGGGCCTGTTCTGACAAATAATGAAAAGCAAAGCTCTGATTTGTACCAAGTGGAACAAACAGATATAAATTTACTGAAATTTTGCTCAAGTCTTTAAACAAAATCAATAAAAATAATCAAGGCCCTAATTTTTATTAAAATATCATTATAAATACTTACATTATAAAATGCTAAATTTTGTCCATATTTAAAAAGAGATTATTTCATGTTGAAGTTTATTACCTGCACCTTACTATATAATCAAGCATTAGTATTTTTAAATACACAGACACACACACACACACACACACACACACACACACACACAACGAAGTAACTAAACCATAGAACAAGAAGAAACAGTTGTGAGTAAAAGACACATAAGGCAGATGAGTACAGATGTAAATTCAATACTAAGGTTCTATCACTAAATTCTTCAATGTTAACTTTTCCAGGACAAATAACAGTTGACTGTTCCACACCTTTGGAAAAAAAAAATCACTGGAGAACTTCAGAGGATGAGAAAAATTAGTTGATTGTAAAAATTTGGTGTGTAAAAGGAAGAGATTGAGAGATAAATCATTTAAAAGTCATTTATGCATTTGTTTACTTTGAGACAGAATAGAAGACATTGGACCAGTGAATTTCCTAGCTTTGGCAGAAGGTGGCACCGGGTGGGAGGCAGGGGGGAGCTAAACATGCTGCTTGTGGAACCTTAGGCCAGTAGAAGAGACCAGAGGCAGGGCCAGAATCCCAGTGTGTCAGTCTGTCTGCAAATCCTGTGCCAGCACTCTCTCCCTACCTGACTGCAAAGGCCATAAAATGCAGATGGAACAGCTATGAGCACCTCAAGAACAAAAGCTGAAACACACTCCCCTGAGGGTCCCACCCTTCCTCTGAAGATTCTATAAAGCTTGGAAGACCAGGAGCTTTAAGGACCTTCTCTGTCTGGGGGGAGGAGGCCAGGCAGTGACACATCCGGTTAAGTATACACATTACAGTGTGCAATGACCCAGGTTCAAGCTCCCACCCCAACCTGCAGGGGGAAGCTTCATGAGTGTTGAAGCAGGGCTGCAGGTGTCTCTGTCTCTTTCCCTCCCTATCTCCCCATCCCCTCTCAATTACTCTCTGTCTCTATCCAACTATTTAAAAGGAAGTTGGCCTAAAACGCCTGAAATAGTGAACAACTGGAAAATATATTAATGTATTAAAAATGGGTGAATTTAAACAAATTATGTAATGTTCATAGTATGAAATAGTAGGTATCATTAAAATTGTTTCAACATAGGCCTGGGCAGTGCTGCAATTAGTTGAGTGCAAATGAGACAAAGCACAAGGCCCTGGATTCATGCCCTAAGACCCCACTTGCAAAGGTAAAGTTTCACAAATTGTGAAGCAGTGCAACAGATGTCTTTTTCTCTCTCTCTCCTCTCTCTCTCTCTTTATTTCAGTCTCTATCCAAGAAATAAGTAAATAAAGTATAGAAAAAGAAAAAATCATTTCAATATATCTGTTACTACAGAAATTCACATGATACAGAACATTACAGATATTTAGGATGCAATCTTTTTTAATATTACAGATATTCAGAAGTACAGATTTCTCTGTGTGGTGTCATTAGGAGTAAGTTTATATTTTATTGAAAGCAAGAAAGAGATAGGGCAGAGAACAATTTTTTCCTTTTATGCAATTCTGGGGGTCAAATTCAGAGACCTAAGTATGCAAAGCATTGTGCTCCACTGCTAAGCCACCTCCCATTCACCTTTGTTAGCTAAATATCACTTAATTTAAACAGTATATAACCCTATGAAAGAATATTTATGATTCTACAACTAGCTAGGTTAGTGGTAAATAGGCAGATATTTCTTGAAGGCTAGGTGAAAAAAAATGTAACCCATTTTCATTTCTTATTTTGGCTTTTACTACAAAAACTTCTCTCTTTTTATTTTTTTCCACAACAGTCTGCATGTAGCAGCTAGCACTAGCAGAATTTTAAAATTAAGTTTAGAAGTCACAGCCAAGTCTCCACATGGCAGACAATCTGAGCACTTCAGCTACCAAGAAATTTTAAAACAGGAGTCACAGCAAAATAGCCAATGCTTGAAAATCACAGTTGCACAGTTGACTTTACTTTCCATGATGGCCAAACTAATTGGATCATCTCTTTTGGGATAAACCTTGAAAAACATTTTAATTTGTGTGTGACCTCTAAATCAATACATTTTACTTTATCTGAACCTGAACGTAAGTATCTGAATCTGAACGTAAGTATCTATCCACTAAGCAGGAAATCGTGGCAACTTGTTCTGAAATAGGTGTGGAGCATATGCTAAAACTGCTGCCAATGTGCTGATTGATTCATTATGTAGTTAGGTCTGGACAAAGTAGATTTTCTTGACTTTTTTCCAGCATATTGACTGACAATTCATTTTGGTCATATGTTTTCATTTTAGCTATTTCTTTACTGGCCCAGAAAAAAAATATTCATTTGGAAGAATGAATATGCATTACAATAAATAGATTGGTAATTTTCAGTGTAGTCCTGAAGATTGAAAGCATGTTTAATTGTCAGTATGTTTTGCAAGCTTAATAAGTCACATGCTATTGCTCATAAAGTCAAGATGGGTTTGGGCAAGATTTCAAGAAGAAAACAAGACAAGCATTGATAGATTAGCCTAGCATAAGTAGATGTCAATATCTTGTACATTTTTACACTACTAAACTCAGATATCTGGATTCTCCCTTTATTGCTTCATTTGACTAATCATATCTTTTCTTACATCTGGGTTGTTGGAAAAGTCCTGAAGCATTTTTGCATAAAAAATAGAAAAATACCCACCTGCAGGGGAGTCACTTCACAGGCGGTGAAGCAGGTCTGCAGGTGTCTATCTTTCTCTCCCCCTCTCTGTCTTTCCCTCCTCTCTCCGTTTCTGTCCTATCCAACAATGACGACAACAACAATAATAACTACAACAATAAAACAACAAGGGCAACAAAAGGGAATAAATAAATAAAATAAAATATTAAAAAATTTTTAAATAGAAAAATAAATTATGATTTCTCCAACAACCCAATATTTCTACCATTGTAAAAATGGAAATAAGCTTCTTAAAAGGGCAAGGGTAGATAGCATAGTGGTTATGCAAAGAGACTCTCCTGCCTGAGGCTCTAAAGTCCCTGGTTCAATCCCTTGCACCACCATAAGCCAGAGCTGAGCAGTGTTCTATACTTAAAAAAAAAACAAACAGGGAGTCAGGTGGTAGTGCAGCAGGTTAAGCACACTTGGCACAAAGTGCAAGGACCAGAGTAAGGATCCCAGTTCGTGCCCCCAGCTTCCCACCTGAAGGGAGGTCGCTTCACAAGTGGTGAAATAGGTCTGTAGGTGTCTGTCTTTCTCTCCCACCTCTCTCAGTTTCTCTCTGTCCTATCCAACAACGCTGACATCAAAAATACAGCTCATTAGTTACTTTAAACACACAGTCACAATGGATGGATACTATTTGTATTGAAATTGTTAATTCAGTTGGAACAAATATGTTTTCTCTGCAGGTTTAACAATCCATTTGTGAGTATGTCAAAAGACTGAACAAGTTGATGCAGTGTTCTTAACCTGGATTGCAACCAAGACAGTGCTGGCATTTTGCCTTAGAGTTACTGGGCCACTGGGACACCTCAAGTTAATTAACATTCTCCTGCAGTGTTTAATACGATAACAGATTTGGTTAAATAAAAAAGAGCATCTTACAACAGACCAAGGGTGGCAACCTTGTACCTTGAGGGAAAAGAAAAGGTGTTTTTTTTATGATAGAACTTAAGTCTTAAATTTTTATATATTATGAAGATATATGGCATTGCAACAGAATTTGCTTTCTTATGTTTTAAATATCTAAGTGACTTTATATTTTTTGAAGTGGCTGTTTATATCATTCATTTCATTACTAGCTAATATTGCTTGGTGTTATATCATATGTCTAGCCAAAGATGCATTGACTTAGTCTTGGAAATAAAATCTCATTAATATCCAGTTTGTGCTAGGCAAGAGCCATTTAATTGACTTCTTGAATGTTGCAATAAAATATAATGGTGCAAAAAAAATAATGGTGTTATTGTAAAGATCAATGATTAAAAAGACATGCTATAATCATATAAGTTTGCTCTGAACTTATATAAAATAGCAAACCTTTGATTAAAAATACTTTTATCTCATATCTAATCCTAAAATGGCAACAGTGACTGACTATTCATAAGAGTATGGAAAGAAAGGTAAGAGGTGTATTTGTTTTCACGTTTGGAATTTGCATTTCATTGAAGATTCTATATTTGGGGCTGGCTGGTGGCAGATTTTGTAGAGTGTACACATTATAATGTGCAAGTACAGGGGTACAAACCCCCAGTTGCCCACCTACTGGAGGGAAGCTTAAAGAGCAGTGAGACACTACTGCAGGTCTCTCTCTCTCTCTCTCTCTCACCCTTTTCTCTGAATTTTTCTGTCTCTACCAAAAATAAATAAACAAAAATATTAGAACAATATTTTAAACATCATATACGGGGACTAAGTGGTGGTATACCCAATTAAGCACACATATCACCAAGCACAAGAACTGGGGTTCGAGCTCCTACTCCCCACTTGCAGGGGGGGGTGCTTCACAAGTGGTGAAGAAGGGCAGCATGTATCTATTTTTCTTTCCTTTCATCATCTCCCTACTACTTTCTATGTCTTGTACATAAAAAATAGAAAGATAAAAGGTAGGAATGACCACCAAGAGTGGTGGATTTGTCCTGTAGGCACTGAGTCTCAGGATTACTCCTGGTGGCAATGAAAAAAATAAAAAATAGCAGGGGATATGAGACAGGGTACATATACACATGTTTCCATAAATTGGGAGAAAATATATACCTTAAAGTAAAAGTGTGGAATAGTCTACAGTGACTCAATAAGTATAGTAAGTAAGTAGCGGGGTTAAGCCACATGGCACAAAGCACAAGGACCTGTGGTGAGGCAGGTCTGCAGGTGTCTATCTTTCTCTCCTCCTCTCTGTCTTCCCCTCCTCTCTCCATTTCTTTCTGTCCTATCCAACAACAATGACATCAGCAGCAACAACAACAATAATAACTACAACAACAATAAAAAACAAGGGCAACAAAAGGGAAAATAAATAAATAAATATTAAAATTTTTTTTAAAAAAGTAAGGACTACAAAAGTTGGATAAGAGCAAGTGACCAACATACTTTAATGATGGCCCTTTTGGTCACTACCAGGCCATACCATCATCCGGGGCCCTAGTCAGACAATCTTTGGATTCCCATATATATATGATGGTCCTAAACCTCTATTAGATCCCTCTATCCACCACGACGGGTCTTTTCTATCAGGAACAACATCACAGGGCATCTATAGGACCTTGCCTTCAGTGTAGAACAACAGTGGCAGAAATTGCCCCACTCTCCAAAGGAAGCCTTGGTCAACATACTGTGCCACTTGAGGAAGACTGGTTCTGAAATGAGTGCAGCCTAGAATGTTCCTACCTATGACCATGGAAGTCGAGCTCAGACTGACAGGGATCCAGAGGTTACACAGGCTCCTGTGCTAAATATGAATAGACCTAGTCCGTAGGTCAGTTTGATGGGGTTTACAGTGAGCAGTATTTATATAATTTCCCCATATATGGAAGCTACTCTCTGCCCTTATTCAGATTTCTAGTCCTATCCTTAACTTTGACACTGTCTTCCCAGACAATACTTTTAGCCCACTAACAAGCTGTTGGGCTCAGTCAAAAATTACTAAAGTCATGGGCCCCTTGGAATATACCTAAAATAGAATTTCTAGCTCCTTCTGACATGAAGACCCTGAATCTCATCTGTTATACTTTTACCTTTAGGTTCCTGATTATTAACCAATTTGTTCTGCTTCATATCTTAATGCTTTTCAGCCAGCAAGTTGCAGATGCTACCGTAATGACAACCTGACTTCACTGGGCAGATGACCTCGTCAATGTGTCCTGGAACCCCCATCTCCCCAGAGCCCTATCCTACTGTGGAAAAATGGAAACAGGCTGGGGGTATGGATCGAACAGTCAATGCCCATATCCAGGAGGTAAGTAATTAAAAGAAAAATTATCTTCTACCTTCTTTACTCCATAAAGAACTTTGGTCCATACTCCCAGAGGGACAGAGAATAAAGAAACTTCCAATGGAGGGGTGGGGATATGGAACTCTGGTGGTGGGAATTGTACTCCTCTTATCTTGTCAATCACTATTAAGTCATCAATTAAAAAAAAGTAAAATAAATATGATTAAATAAAAATAACTCTTATATTCAAATGATTCTATATTTATGTTACCTAGTTTACAGATTTTTGTCTCCTTTAAAGCCTGAACTTCTCCAGTTAAGCATGCCTTTCACAAAAGTAAAAAGTTATTTTCATCTGTAGTAGACTGTGCATTTAGTAAACAAGCAAATAAAAAAAAGTCAAGAAGGAGGTTTCATTGCATTTCATAACTGAAAGAGACTGGAACTAGAGAAGGAAACCAGAATAAATAAAAATATAAATTAAAACTCTCAAACATTCCTGATCTGTGACCCTGAAGAATATTTTCTCAGAGCCTGAATCCCTCTATCAGAAAAGACAAGGAAGATACTCCTATTTTGGTGAGTTGGTATAGGATCAGTGAATTAATATACTTGAATATTTTTGAAAGGGAAAAGTGATGTCATGTAAGGTATTGCTAAGTTAAGAGTCTATTATAATATTTCATATGAGCTATTACACCATTATATTGTTTAAAATGGCTCTTGTATTATTACCCCACTGAGTAAGTCTTAGTTCATAAATTTCAATGCTTATCTCTACAAAATAAATACATTATTTATACCAGCATATGCTTGAAATAGAACATACATGGTTATTAGTATGTACATATGTGTATTTCAACCTACTATTGTCTTTTTATTTTCTTTTTTAAAAAATATTTATTTATTTCCTTTTTTGTTGCCCTTGTTGTTTCCATTGTTGTTGTAGTTATTATTGTTGTTAATGTTGTCAATGTTGGATAGGACAGAGAGAAATGGAGAGAGGAGGGGAAGAAAGAGAGGGGCAAGAAAGATACATACCTGCAGACCTGCTTCACTGTCTGTGAAGCTACTTCCCTACAGGTGGGGAGCCAGGAGCTCAAACCTGGATCCTTACGCTGGTCCTACCGCCCGACTCCTGATTTTTAATTTTCTTTAGCAATTTCACTACCTTCTTTGAGACTCAACAAGCTAAAGTAGTAGGCAAATAAGGAAGCGAGTGGTGGCAAGTTATTTTACATGAATATAATTTCAAGAATATGTTAATAATTAAAACACACACACATTTTTACTTATATTTTCACAGCCAGTTTTACTCGATGGCATACATCATCTACATGAAAATATCCAAATGAGAGCTAAGAAATAAATAATATACAGAGTTTAATTTAGTGAAACTGAATAGTTTAGTGAAACTGAATAGTTAGGTAGTTATAGCTTCAAAATATAATGAATGGGTTACAAAAGATTCTTATTTTATTACATGGAAGTAAACATGATTTAATATTGTTATTCTCAACAACCACACAAATATCATAAATCAGAAGAAAATTAAAAGCCACAAGTATTATCTCATCATAATGAACTCAATGCAGGCAAGTGTGAGAATATAAAAGAGAAAATCTGAGGCAAGAAATTCAAATAACATTTAAAAGAAATGTCTATGGATAGTTTAGGAAGTTGACTAAACAACCATTAGAACTTAGAAAGATAACCTCAAAAATAGCAGTGTATGACTTAAGGATGTGAAAAATAGAACTCATTATTGAGTAGCATCTTAAGGAATTTTTACATATGAGAATACTGATATGAGACATCATTTATACAGTTTAATTATATTAAGGCCACCTTCCATAAAGTGTTATATTTTTATAATATTTTAATCAAAAATTGCAGTAAGTTTAAAATAAATAATTAGTGCTTTATTGGAAAGATATGAGCTACTTAAAAAGTTAATTCTAACCCCACCCCACTAGGCAAAGAGAAAGGCAGGCTGGGAGTATGGATTGCCTGTCAACACCCATGTTCAGCAGTGAAGCAACTACAAAAGCCAGACCTTCCACCTTCTGCATCCCACAGTGACCTTGGGTCCATACTCCCAGAGGGTTAAAGAATAGGAAAGCTATCAAGGGATGGGATGGGATACGGAGTTTTGGTGGTGGGAATTTTGTGGAGTTGTACCTCTCTTACTCTTTGGTTTTGTCAGTGTTTCCTTTTTATAAATAAATAATAATAATAATAAAAAGTTAATTCTAGAAGGTGGAAAGAGGGAGTGGAAAGGGGTATTGGAAAGGGGTAATGGTGGAAAAGGACCTAAGATGGGGCAGGGGGTGAGAATGTTTTGCAGACACCTATCCCAGGGAGATGAGAAATTGTATCCATGTGCCAACAACAGTAATGTAAATAATTAATCTCCAAATAAGACATATCTAAAGACCTTGTAATTTATTTCTGGGAATATACCCTAAAGACATAAATACACCCATCCAAAGAGCTCTATGTACACCTATGTTCAGAGAAACACGATCTGAAATACTCCAAACTTGGAAGCAACCCAGGTACCCAACAACAGATGAGTGGCTATGAAAGCTGTGGTATATATACACAGTGGAACACTACTCAGCTATTAAGAATTGTCAAGTCCCTTTCTTCACTTTATCTTGGGTGGAACTCGAAGGATATAATGTTAAGTGAGATAAACCAAGAAAAGAAAAATGAATGTAGTTTGATCTCACTTGTAGACAGACCTTAAGGAACAAGATGAGAAAGAAGAAACATGAAACAATACCTAGATTGGTTTGGCGTTGCACCAAAGCAAAGAACTCTGGAGATGGAGGGCAAGGAGAGGGCTGGGAGGAGGGAGGCTTTGAAGTCCTGGTGTATAATGCTGGAGGAGAACCCAAGTTGTGTTCGTGAGAGTGGCTTGCAGACATCTATCATGGCAAGGAAAGAAATGGTACCCATGTGCCCACAAAGTCACTATAAACCAATACCTCCTCAACAAAAACAAATAAATAAATGAGCAATGATTCAATTCGATTTATTTAAAGAAGATATACTTTTATTTATTTCAAGAGATGAGCTAGAGAGCAAAATCAGAGTAGTGTTCAGGCATATATTTTGCCAGGAATTGAACTTGGGACTTCATGCTGACAAGTTCAGTGAATCTATAGTTCTACTAGCTCCAAGCTGAAATCCCTCAATTAAAAATACCATCACTATATTTCATTTTAAGTAAAATGTATCATTTCATACAGTATCTTTTTAAATTATCTTTATTTATCTATCAGAGAGAGACAGCCATAAATTGACAAGGGGGAGACAGAGAGACACCTGCAGCCCTGCTTCACCATTTACAAAACTTTCCCCCTGCAGGTGAGGACCAAGGGCTTGAACCTGGGTCTTTGGACACTGTAATGTGTGCGCTTAACCAGGTACACCACCACCTGGCCCCCATTATTTCATACAATATTTATATGAAATATTATATGAAGTGTGTGTGTGTGCAAGAGAGAGAAAGGTGGGGCAGAGTAAGAGCGAGAGAGAGAAAATAGGATTCCTTGAAATATCTCTGCTATCAGAATAAAAAGCATTCATAGGCCTAGATGCCGGCCATTTCCTGAGATTCAGGCACTGGTTATTTATTTATTTATTTGTTTGTTTGCTTGTTTATGAGAAAGATAGGAGTGTGTGTGAAGGGGGTATATCAGAGTATAGTTCTGGCATAGGCCAATGCCAGGGGATCAAAACTGCAAGCGGTGGGTAACGGGATAGATCTCATGCTTGTGATTCCAATGCTTCATTCACTATGCCACCTCTTGGGTCACTGCACTCAACTTTTAACTGAACACCTTTAGGTAACAGGATGGGATAGAACACATAGTTCTCTACAGGTTAGGAAGTATCTGGTGACTTAGGGTAGCAGTCTACACCTGGGGAACTGATGATTATACTATCACCCTGAAAATGACTTTCTCATCTCACAAGAGACCCTGTTACCCATCTGGAATCTATCTGCATTATTGTGATGTCCTAGTGAGCTTTACTTATCTAGCTCTCCATAGACAAAGAAAAACTGCCACTATCACCACAGGATTTCTGGCAAGTACTAAAGTAGATTCATCAGTCCTTCATAGAATGTTGTCTTTTAATACCCAGTCCACCAAATTATTTATGGGAAAACTAGCAGTGCTTTTGGCTGTAACAAGAAAACTCTGGGATGTTTTCATTTGTAAAACCAGCATGGTGCCTGGCACATGAATGAGTAAATGAATGAAAGCTCTAACCTCACATCCTGTTGATAGGAGAGGTATAGCAAGTGTGCAGTAAAAAAAAAAAAAAAGAAAGAAAGAAAAGAAAAGGCAATGAAAAGTTTATTTTGTGGTTTTCAACAACTTGATTTTGATAATATTTTACTTTGGTCTTCAAAATAGCACTAACCACCATGGTCATTTAAGCAAAAATATAAAACATCAATGGATGAGATATGATTTTAATGATCTTGTTTCTTTGAATTCAAGGCATGTCTTCAGGATTTTTCACAAAAACAATTGATCCTTTTCATAGCTTAATGCAGCTGTAACTTCCTGCACATAGCTAACAGATTTCCATGGACACATGCTTTTCACTCTCTAGGTCTCCAGAAGTTTACATTTGGGTAAGAAAGAGAGCACAGGAATCCATTTTGTGCGTGCAACTTTGGTAGCCTAAACTACTTAAAGCTTTGCAAGTGATAATAGAAAACACTCACAAATTTATGCTAAAAATTATACAGAAATAAAAAGAATTACTTTAAAAATTGAGATAATATCCAGTAACTACACATCAGTGATTTAAGACAGGAGTAAACATAAATTATTTCATCAAGGTATATTAATCAACAACTAAGAAAAACAGGCTTCTGTTGCTTTAAATAGTTGTTATATACAGAGAAAAAGATAAAATATGCAATTAAAAATATACATAGCTGACCTGGGGGAGGGATGGCAACTCTGTCCAAACGCAACAGATTTTCATGAGACACCAGGTTCAATCTCAGGTTTTCTGAGACACCAGGTTCAATCTCCAGCACAACCATCAACCATAGGTGAGCAGTGCTTTGTCAAAAAATACACACACACACACACACACACACACACAGCAAGTAACTGGATAACTTCAAGCACCAGTTTTCCCCAACTAAACTGGATTATTTTTTGCCTAGATTTCATAAGTTACTTATTTCATCTGTCCGTGTAAATAAATCAAAATATATCTTGCTTAAAATTAAATGTAATATTTATTCAATATTATTGTGTTGATAGTGCTCAATAAAAAAATGATGAAAAAAATATTCCCACATCAGCTGTCTAATGTGAGAGAATTGTCCCACTCTCTTTGTAAGCAATCACAAGACAAATTTTTACTTTACAGGCTGTGTGTGGATTTAGGTTTATCAGAACAACATGGATTAAAGGTGGCATCATCATGGTCTAGGAGGTGGCTCAGTGGATAAAGCATTGAACTCTCAAACATGAGGTCCTGAGTTCAGTCCCCCGAAGCACATGTACCAGAGTGATGTCTGATTCTTTCTCTCTCTCCTATTATTTCTCATGAATAAATAAATAAAATCTTTTTTAAAAAGGTGGCATCATATTATTAAATACCTGAAAATGAATTAGTTCAATTACTGTAAGCATATGAGATGTACAAAACTGTATCTGGGAGATAGCTCACTTGGTAGTGCATGTGCCTTGTCATTTGCACTGCCCAGGTAGTAACCTATGCGTGACATGAGAGTGCCAGAGTACTTGGGAAGAGTCAGTGCTGTTATTTTCTCTCTCCCTCTCCCTCTCCCTCTCCCTCTCCCTCTCCCTCTCCCTCTCCCTCTCTCTGCCTCCCCAGTTATCACTAGAGCTCAGTGCTGGCGCTAGGAATCCACTACTCCTGGCAGCCATTATTATTATTGTTAATATTTTTTTCCCAATAGGACATTGAGAAATTGAGGGGAGAGGGGGAGACAGAGAGGGAAAGAGAAAGACAACTGTAGATCTGCTTCACCATTTGTGAAGCATCCCCACTGCAGGTGGTTGACAGGGCCCAAACCTGGGTCTTTGCACATAGTACTGTGTGTGCTTAACTGGGTGTGTCACCACCCAGTCCCTTCTTTCTTTCTCAGTCTCAAGTAAAATGAGAAAAAAACAAACAACACCTGGGAGTAGTAAATTTATACTGGTACAATGTCCCAGCACCACACAAATAAAAAATAAGACTGTAGCCCCACCTCCCCAGTTCCCTGCCCCACTAGGGAAAGAGAGAGACAGGCTGGGAGTATGGATCAACCTGTCAATGCTCATGTTCAGTAGGGAAGCAATTATAGAAGCCAGACTGTCCACCTTCTGCACCCCATAATGATCCTGGGCCCATACTCCCAGAGGTATAAAGAATAGGGAAGCTATAAAGGGAGGGATTGGATATGGAGCTCTGGGGGGTGGGAATTGTGTGGAAATATACCCCTCTTATCCTATAATGTTGTCAATATTTCCATTTTATAAATAAAATTTTTTTCAAAAATGTAAAAATGAAAAAAAAAGCCTGTCAACAAGGGAAGATTTAGGTAACTCCTATTACACATGAAGGCTCTGAGGTCAGTTATCCTGAAGCAGGGCTTCTCAAACTTTTGTAAAACTATTCTATCTGTAATACTTAAGTGGAACAGCAGAACAGAAGAATATGAATCACACTTCTCAGCCCCTCAAATTCTGCAGCACATGGGGTAGGAAATCTGACCTTGGAGCTCCAGGGGCACAATTGGTTAGCACGAGGTACTTATATGGAAATCTGACCTAATACCCTCAAACAATTTTTTTGGGGGAAGGGTCTTGTAGAGTGTTGGTGACTATATTACAACTTCAGAATATGTTGCAGCAGAATAGTTAGAGCTCCTGTATGTTATAGCTCTGAATATATACTGGGCTTGCCCATTGCAGTAAAGAAGACAGAGACCCAAGGAACATGTGAGGTTTGTGCTCAAAATCTGATTGGTGGGAACAGGTAGTGGGAGAAGATGCACAAAGACCTTAGTTCAAGTCCCCAGTTCCCACCTGCAGGGGGATGCTTTACAAGCAGTAAAACAGTGCCGTAGGTGTTTTCTCCCTCTCTTCCTCTTCATCTCTCTTTCCACTCAATTTCTCTCAGCAATACCAAAAAAACAAATAAGGAAAATAAATTTAAAAAACAAAATATGATTGGTTCAAAAAAATAGAAATTATTCAGCAAGCTGGACAAAAGAAATCACCTTTTGTCACAGAGGTTTTGATTTGCCTCTGATCTGCCCAGAATACTGACACCAAAATGTCCTTGATACTCAAATGGCTTCTAAAACCCTAAGACTCATATCCACTGTATGAACATTTTCCTATATAAGGGATATGAGTTCTGGGAACTTGTTCATTCCAGTCACATGTGACATCTTCAGTTGTTCACCAAAACTTTTCAAAGAAAAGATTTTGATCAAAAGGGGAAACCTGATAGATTATATTTTAAAAATATGGAGCTGTGTCAAGTCTGTGTGAAAACCAGACAGTAGGCCATTAAGGGACTGTTCACAGGTGAAAATGTTCACACCCAGCATATCTGGGCATGTCCAGACCTTTTCCACTGCTTAACTGAAACTACTTCAGCCTCCCAAAGACTGCCCAGGATTGAAATTCTACCAATCTCTGCTTGACAGCTTTCTATCAATCAAAACAGTTCTGGCTAAACTCACTTTTTTTAACCTTGATAAGCATCCTTGACTAGGGAATGACTTCTTACTATAAGGGCTATGATAAGTCATTTCTTTGACTACTTTCATATTTCTGTCTTCTAACCCACCCTCAGTATTCTCATTTATCTGGTATCTTTATAAACAACATCTAAAAGTCCTTCTTATTATGACTCATGCAATCTCTCTCAATTATAATTGAATACTTGTGTAATTAAAAACATATGTTTATTGGTCTAGGCTTGTGACCTCCTTAAGAAGTGAAAGTTGTCTATCTTGTTCTGTTATACACTCAAGATCTAACCTAATGAACACAACAGATAAATGTTCACTGAATGGCTTGCTTTCAAAGTGAGGGTTTATAATCTTCAAGGAATGTTCTCTAGCAAATTCAATTCATTTCATCCTCTTGCTATCAACTTTTCCAAATCATGGAAATTATCAAGCTAAATCTTTACTATTAAAAGCTTACCCAATATTTGGTCAATGTCAAGAAGAAAAGCCTTGCTCAGAAAATCTTACCAGTTCCCCGCTTTCTACCTTTTCAGATAACTTTTATCTTTACTCACAGTTTTTTTTTCTTCCATTATGTCTTATGGAGAATGATGTTCTTATTCTTGTTGATCCTCACACCTTCTCTGGAAATTCTTAGCTTCTATTTCTCCCACTGATTGCTTTCTTAGGCATTTCATCACAACATATTGAAACCTGCTACTCTAAAACTTCTCTTTTCCCTTGATCATTCTTTACCAATACAAGAAGCATCTGTTCTTCTACATATCCTAATGGTAGATGCCAGCTTCCTTTGATGCATGTATGTCTCTCTCTCCTGACTGGGATTCTGAGGCTCACTTTGAAGAGATAAGCCAGTGAATCCTTCTCCAAGGACAAAATCAGTGTTCACTACATATTTAACACAAAAAATGGCGGAAAGGGGGAGTCGCTTCACAGGCGGTAAAGCAGGTCTGCAGGTGTCTATCTTTCTCTCCCCCTCTCTGTCTTCTCCTCCTCTCCCCATTTCTCTCTGGCCTATCCAACAACGACGACATCAATAATAACTACAACAATACAACAACAAGAGCAACAAAAGGGAATAAATAAATAAATATTTTAAAAAATGGCGGAAAGGGATCAACGAATTTATATTGTTGCAAAGTTGTGGTATCTTCTTTCTCTATAGTTGGTACATTTGTTTAAGAGCTTGACATCATCAAGATCAAAGTAACTTGATCAATTTTTATATGACCATTTAACTTCTTTTTATTCTGCTCCAATAATTTAAATCTAAATTTAATTATTATTTTCTGATTGTATGGACACTTTAGAAGATAAATCATTTTAAATAAAAAGCATAGACTTCCAATGATAATTCAGTTCTATTTCGCTTGCATTTGAAAAGATAATCTCATAAATATAATCTAAAAGCTGCTAATTTAATTATACACATCAAAGGAAAAGTGTATGACATTTAATTACCCTTAACTCTGTGATATTGCAATATATATCTGCATATGAGATAGATTTATGTCTCATATGTATCACTGACATGGAAGTTATATTTTATTTCCAAAGTGAAATTATCATTATTATTGGGGAAAAAAACCCATGCATTCATGTTTTTAAAATTTAATGGGCAATATTTTTCAACTCTAAGACCCATTAAAATGTTATTAAAGTGAGGTTAAAATTAAAATTTTATTAATTTTATTAGTACGGGTTAAACCGTATCTCCTGGTTTCCAGGAGTGGTGAAAAAGAATTAAGAATATGTCTGCTTAAGCAGAAGAGACAAAACTCAGCAATTGTTTTAGTAGCTGTGATTATCTAAGACTGCATAAAATATAAAATAAGCACATGAAAAATAATACACATAGTAGATAGTATCTAAACTGAACTTGAAAAAATGAATAAGATAGCATGGAAAATTAAATTTAGGGAATGCCTAAAAGTTGGTGTAAAATGAATTCAGTATTGTGGCTGAGTCTTTATCACCCTGGTAGGTATCTGGACATTAATAGTGAAAAGGATATAAAAAAATGAGAAAGTTAAGTGGACATTTTCATTTAAATTTACTTTTAATCCTTGCCTAAAGTGACTTTATTGGGGGATTAATGGTTTATAGTACAGTTGTTGACAAATAGGTACAATTTCTTATCTCCCTATGATAGGTATACATAGAAGACTCTCACATCCAACGTTAAGACCTTTCCCACCATCATGCACCAGGATTCCAGAACCCCAAGTCCACCATTTTTGCCCTTCTCCCCAGAGCCCTTTACTTTGGTATTCATACTCTACTCTTCTCACTGGTACACCCAGACATTCCCAAATTTCTCAATCTGGCCAGCCACATATCTTGCAAACTGACTTATCACTTCTTCCTGGAGTATGCGATGTGTATGAAAAGAAATTGGAGAGCCATTTATTGTTAGATTTACCACTGAATAGATTGGTCACCCTAGAAATGAAACCATATGGGGTGAATCACTGGTGGAGATGACTGCGGTGGGAGGAAAAGAACAGGCTAAAATGAAGTCTCCCATATCAAAGAACTCTGCAGTTTGGATGCTTCTTAGGCAGATACAAAGAAAGCAAACATGCCTCAGAAGAGGCCCAGCTTATGGAACCCAATCATAGAAGACATTAACCGGGAGTTGGGCTGTAGCACAGCGGGTTAAGCGCAGGTGGCGCAAAGCACAAGGACCGGCATAAAGATTCCGGTTCAAACCCCGGCTCCCCACCTGCAGGGGAGTAGCTTCACAGGCGGTGAAGCAGGTCTGCAGGTATCTATCTTTCTCTCCTCCTCTCTGTCTTCCCCTCCTCTCTCCATTTCTCTCTGTCCTATCCAACAATGACGACAACAACAATAATAACTACAACAATAAAACAACAAGGGCAACAAAAAGGAATAAATAAATAAAATTAAAACAAAAAGAAGACATTAACCAGAGAGTGAACAGCAAACAGCAAAGAAGATTACTTGAATAATTCAGTCTTCTTCTTTCTCCATGATTTTCACATTAGAGGCATATTTAAGAGGCATATTCTCACATCCAGGAATCACGCCCATTCACTGTTGCAACAAAATCAATAAAATACCTAGGAGTAAAGCTAACCAAAGAAGTGAAAGACTTGTATACTGAAAACTATGAGTCACTCTTTAAGAAAATAGAAACTGATACCAAGAAATGGAAAGATATCCCATGCTCATGGATTGGAAGAATAAATATCATCAAAATGAATATTCTCCCCAGAGCCATAAACAAATTTAATGCAATACTCATCAAAGTTTCACCAAGCTTCGTTAAGAAAATAGAACAATGGCGCAAAGCGCAGGGACCGGCGTAAGGATCCCGGTTTGAGCCCCCGGCTCCCCACCTGCAGGGGAGTCACTTCACAGGCGGTGAAGCTTGTCTGCAGGTGTCTATCTTTCTCTCCCCTTCTCTGTCTTCCCTTCCTCTCTCGATTTCTCTCTGTCCTATCCAACAACGAATTGCATCAACGAGGGCAATAATAATAACCACAAGGAAGCTACAGCAAGGGCAACAAAAGGGGGAAAAAATGGCCTCCAGGAGCGGTGGATTCATGGTGCAGGCACCGAGCCCAGCAATAACCCTGGAGGAGGAAAAATAAAAAAAAAAAAATAAATAAAGATTTTAAAAAAAGGTAAAAAAATAGAAAAAAACAATAAGAAAATAGAACAAAAACTACAATCATTTGTCTGGAACCTGAAAACACCTATAATTGCCAAAACCATCTTGAGGAAAAAAAACAGAAATGGAGGCATCACACTCCCAGATCTCAAACTATATTGTAAGGCCATCATCATCAAAACAGCCTGGTACTGGAACAAAAATAGGCAGACAGACCAGTGGAACAGAATTGAAAGCCCAGAACAAAATCTCCACACCTATGGACATCTAATCTTTGATAAGGGGGCCCAAAGTATTAAATGGAAGAAGGAGGCTCTCTTCCATAAATGGTGCTGGGAAAACTGGGTTGTAACATGCAGAAGAATGGAATTGAACCACCTTAACTCACCAGAAACAAAAATCAACTCCCAGTGGATCAAAGACCTGGATGTCAGACCGGAAACTATCAAATACTTAGAGAAAAACTGCCGCGGACCACCACAGCGTATGAGCAGCAGGAGAGTCAGGGGTCTCAGAAGGTGACCTCCCCGGTGGGTCAGGAGTCGGCGCAAGGGAGAACAGATAGACACCACACTCTATTGGAGGGTGAATCTGGACTCATTTTAATAGTGAAACTGCATTAGCTTTTATACTTTTTCAGGTTACATTTAGGTTGTCTAAACAACTAGCTCATAAGGAAGTAGCAATAAGCATCATAGTCTTGTGGCTGGGTACATGTCACTCCCCCTTTTTACTGTAAAGAATGGTACAATACTTAATATCGCCCTGTTCTCAGGGGAAGTCATACTCAGAATTGTTTTTGACTTTTGCTGAGGGCTCTTTCTTACCTAAACCTCAAGGACATCATTGATGAAACAAACCCAATTGCAAGGAAGACTAAAGCAGAAACAAACCAATGGGACTACATCAAATTGAAAAGCTTCTGCACTGCCAAAGAAACTATTAAACAAACAAAGAGACCTCTCACAGAATGGGAGAAGATCTTCACATGCCATACATCAGACAAGAAACTAATCACCAAAATATATAAAGAGCTCAGCAAACTTAGCACCAAAAAAGCAAATGACCCCATCCAAAAATGGGCAGAGGATATGAACAAAACATTCACTCCAGAGGAGATCCAAAAGGCTAACAAACATATGAAAAACTGTTCCAGGTCGCTGATTGTCAGAGAAATGCAAATTAAGACAACACTGAGATACCACCTGACTCCTGTGAGAATGGCATACATCAAAAAGGACAGCAGCAACAAATGTTGGAGAGGCTGTGGGGACAGAGGAGCCTTTCTGCACTGCTGGTGGGAATGTAAATTGGTCCAGCCTCTGTGGAGAGCAGTCTGGAGAACTCTCACAAGGCTAGACATGGGCCTTCCATATGACCCAGTAATTCCTCTCCTGGGAATATACCCTAAGGATTCCATAATGCCCAACCAAAAAGCTATGTGTACATCTATGTTCACAGCAGCACAATTCATAGTAGCTAAAACATGGAAGGAACTAGGTGCCCAACAACAGATGAGTGGCTGAGAAAGCTGTGGTACACAATGGAATACTATGAAGCTATTGAGAACAATTAGCCCACCTTATGTAACCCATCTTGGACAGAGCTAGAAGGAATAATGTTAAGTCAGCTATGTCAGAAAGATAAAGATGAGTATGAGATGTCCCCACTCATCAACAGAAGTTGAGAAAGAATAACAGAAAGGGAAACTAAAAGCAGGATCTGATTAAATCGAGAGCAGGATACCAATGTAAAAACCCAACCCTGTGGTGAAGGGGAGGGTGGCCATTGGGTGGGGTGGGGTGGGATGGGGGTGGGTGGTGGGGATAGGACACAGTCTTTTGGTGGTAGGAATGGTGTTTATGTACATTCCTGTTAAAGTGTAAACATATAAACCACTATTTAATTAATATGAGAGGGGAAAAATTGATCATATGTCCAGAACTTCTTAAAACAGACTGAGTCTTTTTAATACATAGGCTGTCTTTGTTATGTTGACTCTCTCAAAAGCCTAGACCAGGGAGAACAGAAGCAACCGGTGGAACAGCTGTATATACAAGATGCTGGGTATTATACCCTAAACCCTATCAAAGGGACTTTCCAAAGTTAACCCTATAACCAAATAATGTGACAATAACAATAACTATCCATTGTCTTCTTGAACCCACTTTCCTGCATGCTGCTCTCAATTCAAATCAAATAATATTGCATCCGCAGATCGCAACCTAATCAACGCAATGAGTGCTACCCCAACATGCTTCACTTCAGACAGTGACCATAGACTTCAGGTGTGGAATGACAACCCTTCAGCTTCATCACTCGGGTGAGACCTTTCCTTTCATAGTATTCTCTAATTCCATTCCAGGTGGTCCACTCCCTAATAAAGGCCCCAATCCTAGATATAGTCCAGGTCCCCTGAGATAGAGCATAGGTTCACACGTACCCATAAACTAGGGAAAAATATAATACCCAGCATCTTGTATCCATAAACTAGTGCAAAATATATACCTGAAAGCAGAAGTACACAAGAGCATGCAGAGAATACCCCCCAAGACTTCATCTGCATATTCCAGTCTTTAGATCCATGATTTTTCAACAATTTGTTTGGCTTTGTATGTTAACTCTCTTTTCAGCCACCAGGTTCCGGATGCCAGCAAGATGACAGACAACCCCATCAATGTGTACTGGAGCTCCGCTTCCCCAGAGACCCACCCTACTAGGGAAAGAGAGAGGCAGACTGGGAGTATGGATCAGTGGGGAAGTATTGTTCAGTGGGGAAGCAATTACAGAAGCCAGACCTTCCACCCTCTGCAACCCACAAGGACCCTGGGTCCATACTCCCAGAGAGATAGAGAATAGGAAGGCTATCAGGGGAGGGGATGGGATATGGGAATTGGGTTGTGGGAATTGTGCGGAACTGTACCTCTCTTATTCTATGGTCTTGTTAATGTCTCCTTTCTTAAATAAAAAAAAAAAAAGAAGAAGAAACTAGGAAATCTGTTTTAGGTATATTCCAAGGGGCCATGACTTTACTAATTTTTGCCTGGGGGTGTGGATCGCACTGTCAACATAAACATCTTTGCTGTACTGCATAGTCACCAAGCACTTTTTGTGGTAACATCATTATGTAGTACATACACATATAATTTATAGACTGTAGAAAACACATATGTTGGATCTTTAATACATATGCAGCTTAACAGAGTCAGTTGTTAACATGTTTGCCATCATAAAATAAGGGTCTTATAAAGTAACATTTCCTTAATAAAATGATACAAAAATTAAAAAGAGGCATATTCTCTCAAAAATAAAATAAAAATAAAATATTAAAAAAACTATTTATTTACTTTTTATTTTTTTCTTGCCTCCTGGCTTATCGATGGGGCTTAGTGCTGGCAGTATGAATCCACTGTTCCTAGTGGCCATTTTTTCCATTTTATCGGACACGACAGACCATTAGAGAGGGAGAGAGAAAGACAGATACCTGCTGACCTACTTTGGTGTTTGTGAAGCTTCCTCCCTGCAGGGAGAGAAAGAGAGAGGGGGAGAGGGGAGAGAGGGATACATCTTAAGGTGGTTAAGAAGGTTAGACCTGGGACCTCAGATCCTTACGCATGAGCCTTTTGCACAACCATCATGCTGCATGTCAACCCTCCCCGAATCTGCTGATTTTCTACAATGGTATATATATTGATGAAAATCCAATGAAATAAGAAAAACAACAATCTAAGCTTTTTATTTCTTATGTTGAAGAAAAAAGGGTCTTACAAAAAAAATTCACAAGTGAATTAAAAAGAAAATAAGTGTCTTCATGACACTAGATTAGAGTAGGTAAAAGAAACTTCAAGATAATAAACTACTGGAACAAATGATATTTTATACTCTAGTATGCATTTATGGAATAACAGTGAAAGTAATTTGGCAAATAGAATCAAAGACCAAGTCACCATTATTTTCTAAGTACATTCTCCTAAACAATATCAAAGTATTAGTCATAGATAAATTCTGGTTTGACTTGTGAAATGTTTCCTTTAAGATATTTAATAATACTCTATCTGCTTGATAACTACATAATCTATTGTAGTCACTGAATCATTTCTTTAAAATGATCATGTTTCATATTACATCCTGGAACAAACACATGAGAAGGATTTTAAAGTCTCATTAGTTTTTTTTCCCGACTAATAGTTAAATGAAAAAAATTGTTTTGCAAGAATATTGTTCAGAAAGATCTATTACATTGCCTCATTCCTGTCCTTTTAAAATTTGCTTTCTTTCTTTGAGTAGGTTATAAATATGACAATGAAATTACTGGTAGCTAATGTTTTTGCTTGAATTATGGAAGAAGAAAATAGTATTCTCTGTTACTATTTTCAGCCTCCCAGATGAGGCACTATTAGAAAGAATCTAAGCTCTCAGCTTTTGATTCATAGTAATATGTGTCAGAAACAGACTTGGGTACATGCATAGGAACAAATGCTACTGGGCTCTAACACTTTAATCTTTGTCTTCCTGCTCACCAGCTACATGATATTGGGCAAATCATTTGATTGCTCTACAATTTATCTACATTTGTGAAACGGATATAATGAACAGAATTTTACTGACTTTTTATTATGGCTCAATTATGTAAATAAAAAACAGACAGCAATACTTGGCACATGGGTTATGTGCAAAAATCAGTGATCATCAGGGGCAGGTTAGTGGCACACCTAGTTGAGGGCACATGTTACAATACTCAAGGACCTGGATTCAAGCGCCCGATTCCCACCTGCAGGGAGAGAGCTTTGCAAGTGGTGAAACAATGCTGTGGATGTCTCTCTCTATCTCCCCCCCCACCCTCTCGATTTCTGGCTGTCTCTATACAATAAGTAAAGATAAACTAAAAAATTAAAAAGGGGGGGGCTGTGTGGTGTGGCACACCTGGTTATGTGAAAATGCTCCAATGTACCAGGACCCAGGTTCGAACCCTTAGTCCCTACCTTCAGGGGGAAGGATGCGAGTGGTAAATCAGGGCTTCAGGTGTCTCTCTTTCTATCTCCCCCTTCCTCTTGATTTCTGACTATCTCTATCCAATAAATAAAAGATAACAAAAAAAATTATATTGGTAACAGGCTTTGCTAGTAGGATTTCATTGCCTTTGTCTTTTATTCCAAACACTGATCATAGTGCCTATCAAAACATCTGAAAATATGTTTTTTTAATTTTTTAAAATATTTATTTATTTATTCCCCTTTGTTGCCCTTGTTGTTTTATTGTTATAGATATTACTTTTGTTGTTATTGATGTCATCGTTGTTGGATAGGACAGAGAGAAATGGAGAGAGGAGGGGAAGACAGAGAAGGAGAGAGAAAGATAGACACCTGCACACCTGCTTCACCACCTGTGAAGGGACTCCCCTGCAGGTGGGGAGCTGGGGGCTCAAACCGGGATCCTTATGCCAGTCCTTGCACTTTGCACCACGTGCGCTTAACCCACTGCGCTACTGTCCAACTCCCTGCAAGTATATTTAACTCCAAGTGTATCCATATATTTCTATAGCTCTGAACAACATGAATTTTTAGAACAGGCATTTTAACAGAGTAGAGGGATTTAACCTTTCCTATACCTCAGAGTGACCAATATATTAAGGTCATATGTTAATTCTTTCTACAATTACAGTGACCCTCGAAATCTAATGGGCAGCTGAGCATTTTTCATAGGTTCTGTGGTGAGTTATGAGTTTATGAGAACAAACATACATAAACAACTTCAAAAAAATCTAATTTCAGGTAAGAGGGAGTGGTCCTCTCAGGATAGAGAAAAATAAAGATAAGGTGACACTTGTATTTTGTCTGGAGGGTGAGAGATCTCTTGTGTATTACCTTAGTTCCCTGTGTTGCCAAAGCTTTGAATCTGCTTCATATTTATGTATACCTGGCATTTAATTTCAGTTTAGACTCTATTACCCTCTATTGGGTATTGTTTTCCTATTTCCTTCCAACTCCCAACTTGACCTTTTCACTCTGAAAACCAAATATGACTCTTGATACCTGAAGCTCAGGTTTCAGTGCCTATTCAGTTTGGTCCCAGTGAATGGCTGTTTTACTTCTGGTCAGACTTTAAGAAAATTTATCAAGTAGACCTGGAGTTTTTTTTTTTTTTTTTTTTTTTTCAGATAATAGATCTGGGTCTGTTCCCAAAACAATGCAGGTCCCAAAAAGTTACTCACTGAGAACACAGTTGCCACTACTATTATACAACAAAGTACTAAGCACAAGTGATATTTTCAGAATTTTCTTTGTATTGCCTTTTAGAAACCCTCTTGTCTCAGGTCCAAAAGTTAGTCTCTAACATTCCATAAAAAGTACATTCAGACTTCCGGAGGTGGGGCTATGGAGCAGCAGCAGCTGTGTTTCTCTCCTCTCCTCTGCTGGGTCAACTAGGAATACCAAAGGAGATCACCTGAGATCGAAACAAGACGGGACTAGAACGACTTCAGGAAGCCGCCAAATCACCAGTGAGTGCAAACACAACACGTGTGGCTCATGGACAGAGAGGAGACTAGGGAAAGATTAAGTGGCTGTTAACAGTCCAGCAGTTTACCAGTTGAGGCACCACCTCCAGTCTGTTTCACCTACAAAAAGATAGCTGAAGGGAAGAAAGGCCTCCCCTAAGACTCACCAAATGCAACTGTGAGTCTCCACTGATACTGCCCTCAGAATCTGGAGCAGCAGTGGCGAGGCCCTGTGCTGACACCAGGGGACAGAGAACTAACCAGGAAACTCAGGAGAAGATCTATACCTCCGTGGCCTAGCAGTAGGACTGTGAGTGTCTCCTTGCATAACCACTGGATTATCTCTGCCCCACCCTGCTTTATCTCTTGGTCAGGAGTCAGTGATTAAGCTAAGAAGCCTCCTTATAGTTTAAAAGCCCTCAGGGTCGCATAGCCTACAGGGAAGAAAAAGAAAAAAAGAGGCTTTTAAGCCCCTGAGATCCAACTCAGGGATTAAAATAATATTGAAACAATGGTCAATTTGCACGACTGTGAGCCCTTTAATTAACTTACTTAGATACAAGTCAATCCAGGCAAGAGTGATCAGTAATTTGAAAAATACCCAGAGAGGGAACTCATAACATACTATATAAAATGGTTAAACCAACAAGAAGAAATACTGGAGAAATGAACAAGGACAAGAGTCCAGCAAAAAGCCCCCCAAAGGTTGAAGCACAAAATAATGAGGTAACATCCAGACACTAGTTAAAGAAATAATCAATGGAGTGAGTAACAAGTTTGAAAGAACTGTCATCAGAAAAGCAGAAACAGTAAATGAGACTCTGGAAGAAAAACTACATTCAATCTGTATCATCTCTATCCCAGGAGATTTGACAAGTTCATTTTGAAAGCTATCCCACAGCCCAGTCTGGCCTGCACATACTTGTTGAACCTTCTAGTCAAATTCCATTCTTGCCAGGGCCCGAGTCTCCCTATTTCCCAAATTCCACAGGAACTCATTCCTTTTTTTTAAATATTTTTTTAACTTTATTTAATTTGATAGGACAGAAAGAAATTGAGAGGGAAGGACAATAGAGAGGGGGAGGGAAGGAAGAAAGGAGGAAAGAAAGGAGGAAGGGAGAGGAGAGAGAGAGAGAGATTGAGTGCTGTGGGCAGCACTGCTTCACCAGGTATGAAGCGTTCCCCTGAAGGTGGGGAGTAGGGCTTGAACCTGGGTCCTTATGCAAGATAACATGTGCCATTAATCAGGAGTGCCACTGTCTAGCCCCCCAGGAACTCATTGTTACTTATCCTCTAATCCCCAAGAGCCCCAAAATCCAAGATTTTTTAGGGGACAGTGACAGTCTAAAAGAAACTAGCTAATGCTTCTAACTGATGATTCATTTCAAATGGAATGTCTTTGACAACTTTAAAGATAAAACAAAAATTCGGTAACACAGAAAACAAATTATGAACTTCTGAAAACAATTATTTTTATAGATTCAGTGTTCTACATAAAATATTAAGGATATAGTAGATCAAGAAAAGACTTGGATTATGTATTTGAGAGCTCTTTACATTATACATGAAGCACAAGAAATTAGTGACACTCTGAGTCATGACTGAAAATAAATGCAACCAATTTGAATTGTGGGATGAATTGATATGCTTAGTTGAATTAAAAAAAACACAAAATCAAGTTCTATTCTCATCACTTTTGGTTTATTTTGTTAAACATTATTAACACATATAGTGTCAGGAGTTAAATAATTTTTAAAATTTTATTATTTTGGTAAAGACAAAGAAAAATTAAACAGGAAAGACACCTATAACACTGCTCCACCACTTGCGAAGCTTCCCTTCAAACTGGGTGTTTAAATGTGTGTCCTTCTCATAGTAACATGCCTGCTGTACTGTGCTGTACTAGGTGCACCACTACCCAGACCCTAGGAAGTATTTACTTATTTTCCCCTTTTGTTGCCATTGTTGTTTTATTGTTGTAGTTATTATTGTTGTTATTAATGTTGTTGCTGGATAGGACAGAGAGAAATGGAGACAGGAGGGGAAGACAGAGAGGAGGAGAGAAAGAGAAACACTTGCAGACCTGCTTCACCACCTGTGAAGGGACTCCCCTGTAGGTAGGGAGCCGGGGGCTCGAACCAGGATCCTTATTCCCTTCCTTGCACTTTGCGTCACGTGCACTTAACCCGCTGCGCTACCTACCGCCCAATTCCCGGTAGGAGTTTTAATATTCTGGTACTGAAAGGTAAGGACAAGCTGAAAGAGGTAGGACAACTGTAATGACAAGATTTTATTAAGGACAATTTAAAATATGGAAGTAGCTGGTAGTCTTATCAGTGAATAGACAGAGCCATAAAAACCAGATTTGCTGACTTTTTTTTTTTTTACAGTGTTACCTCAGATAATACCTTGGGCACTTGTGGCATTAACTATTCTGTCTTATGTCTCTCTTATTTTTCCCTCATCCACTCTTCATTAGCTCTTCTCCTGAAGCTAATCAACCTGAACTACTTACTAAAAGCCCCTGTGAACTTTCAAGTAGATTGTAAGTATATAGCAGCAAGATGTACTTAGCCTCAGACTTTTTTTCACATTGTTCTGACATCTGAGTCAGCAAAGAAAGGATTAAGAAACACATCTTGAGAAAACCCAAGTTACTTAAAAGACAGGCATTGAGATTATTCCTTCTACTCAAAGGGTAGTGATATTAACAGATTCTCAAGGAAAAATGTGTAAAAAAAAAAAGTAAGGCTTTACATTAAACTTCAGCTTCCCATGTTTTATAAAATATTAATTAAATGTAAGAGGTAATGACTACCATACTGATATTATAGCCGAAATAGCAGACGAAACAACTTGCAAAAAATTCCCTCAGTAGCAAAGACACCTTCTGGTGTGTATAGAACCGTAACAGTTTTTGGGTTGGGGAGACATCTATATGTTTCTTTCAAATTCTATATAGAATTTGTATAAACCAACATCTCACACAGAGCATGTAAAACCCCACTAAATGCTTATTTTTTCTCTTTTCTTAATGTTTTCTTAGAGAAAGAATGATTTATAAGACAATTATTTTCACAGTACAATTTCTTTTGTTAAATTTTTTAATATTTATTTCCCCTTTTGTTGCCCTTGTTGTTTATTGTTATTGTAGTTATTATTGTTATTGATGTCATTGTTAGATAGGACAGAGAGAAATGGAGAGAGGAGGGGAAGACAGAGAGGGGAGAGAAAAATAGACACCTGCAGACCTGCTTCACCGCTTGTGGATCGACTCCCTGTAGGTGGGGAGCTGGGGGCTCAAACTGGGATCCTTAAACTTTGCACCACATAACACACTGCTCTACTGCCCGACTCCCCACAGTACAATTTCTTATCCTTCTATAATAGGTTCCAACACACCAATCTCAGCTTGGGTCCTCCTCCACCATTGTGTATTGGGTCCCTATTGTCTTTTCTCAGTCCCTGGTCCCTGCCCCTAAAGGACTTGGTCCTTGCTGCAACAAACCACTTCTAGTGCATATTTCACTCTATGCTTTGCTGTTTCCTGTGTTCATCTTCTGGCTAATGTTACATAACATGATTCTTTTAAGTTCTATCCATAATGAGGCAAAAGAAGTGAGTTTTGTCATTTTAATAGCAGCATAGTATTCCATACTGTATATTCACTGAAATTTCGTAACCAGTCAGCTGTCATTGGACATCTGGGCTGCTCCCGTGTTTAGGCTATTACAAACAGTGTTGCTATGAACATAGATATTTATACATATTAACCACTTTCTTTGGATATGTGTTTCTATTTTCTTTGGTTAGATCCTTAGAATAGGATTGCCAGATAAGATAGCTTCATTCCTAATGTTCTGAGATATTTCCACACTGTCTCTCTCAGGGTGTGAACCAACTTACATCCCTCCAGCAGTATAGAAGTGTTCCTATTACCCTGCCTACATCTTTGCCAGCTCTCAGGACCTCTTCTTTCTCTTACCTTTGGGGGTGCTCATTGAAGCGTACCTCCAGTTTTGCACTTTCTGGTCTATTTTAGTCATGCAATTTTGTTGAATCTAAATGTTCCCGGATTTGCCTGGCCTTTTCTACCCCTGCCCTGTGGGGGCAGGATTTCTTACCTTAGAGCAGTGAGGTTGCAGTCCTTTGTGTCTCTTTGCAAACTGTTTCTATTCTTTGTAAAAGAAGTTTCTGATTGTCCTTATGCTATTCTCTGCCCTATCTCTGTTGCTCCAGCGCCAATCACATTCTAATCATACTTGCCCTTATAGATGCTGAAATTTGGACATGGTTATGAAATGGTCTAATAACACTTATCATTTTCTTGCCATATCTTAATATCCTCCTTATCAAACATATTCATGGTCAATGACTATGTTTCTGAAGGGTGCTGAGTGGCTCGAATGAAACCTATAGGAACTTAACATGTTCTTGAGTATCTCAGTATGTTTATATGGTTTAATGTTTTAGTATCAGAAGAGACCATACCTCTTTATATCCATTTGCAGTATTGTTTCATTCTACTGTTTATTTAAATGGATCATCAATGAATATGACTTTCAAGCTTTCCTGGGAAAACGACTTCTCTCTTTTGTTTTAAATTTAAACTCTATATCATTGAATAAATCCTCTATGTTCAAAATGTCTAGCTGAATGAATAAATAATGAATACATGAAACAGATAACTTTGCTTTATATACCATCCTGTGATTTTATATTTTCATATTTCTGGCCACTAGTGACTTAATATATCTTCAACACTTACTCCTTTTTTTTTTTTTTTTTGCCCATGGAGCAGTATATTAACTGCATGCTGCTCTGAGGAAAAGGCAGAGAGAACTGCTGTTGTACATCCCTAGTTAGATTGTGCTGAAAGACACACAAAACGACTTTGTATTAGTTCTCCTATATAAGCACATGCAAGCATTACAAAAGCAGTTTAAAGCATTATATATCTGGGAGAGTGAAGAGGAGAATATAAATACCCCCAGTTTGTTTCTATCTTTCCCTAGAGGGGTAGGGATCTGTGGAGGTGGGGTTCCAAGACACACTGGTAAAGTTGTCTACCCAGGGAAATCAGGCTGGCATCATGGTAGCATCTGCAACTTGATGACTAAAAAGCATTAAGATATGAAGCAGAACAAATTGGTTAATAATCAGGAACCTAAATGTAAAAGTATAGCAGATAAGATTCAGGGTCTTCATGTCAGAAGGAGCTAGAAAGTCTATTTTAGGTATATTCCAAGGGGCCCATGACTTTAGTAATTTTTGACTGAGCCCAACAGCTAACATACAGGTGGGCTAAAAGTATTGTCTGGGAAGAGAGTGTCAGAGTTAAGGATAGGACTAGAAAGCTGAGGGCAGAGAGAGGCTCTCAAATATGGGGAAATATATATATATATGCCACTCAGTTTAAATCCATTGGTCTAACCTAGGGCCCAGGTCTATTCATGTTTAGCACAAGGGCCTGTGTAACCTCTGAATCCCTGTTAGTCTGAGCTCGACTTCCATGGTCATAGGTAGGAACATTCTAGGCTGCACTCATTTCAGAACCAGTCTTCCTCAAGTGGCAGAGTATGTTGACCAAGCCTTCCTTTGGAGAGTGGGGCAATTTCTGCCACTGTTGTTCTACATTGAGGGCAAGGTCCTGTAGATGCCCTACGATGTTGTTCCTGATGGAGATGACCAGTGATGGTGGAGAAAGGGATCTGATAGAGGTTTAGGCCCATCATATTTATATGGGAATCCAAAGATTATCTGACTAGGGCCCCAGATGATGGTGTGGCCTGGTAGTGGCCAAAAGGGCCATCATTAAAGTATGCTGGACACTTGCCCTTATCCAGCTTTTGTAGTCCTTTCTTTACCTAGCATGGTTGTACTTATAGTGATTAAAGGAAGTGAAATAGGAAGGAGGTGAAGAGGGTGTCTAGGTATAAGTAGAAGATATTTAATTAAGTACCTTATAGTGTCTTTTTTAGGTCTTTCTGCTTGTTTGCTGCATTTATTGAGTCACTGCAGATTATTACACACTTTTACATTAAAAAAAAGATATTATTTATTTGTTAATGAGAAAGATAGGAGGAAAGAGAAAAAATCAGATATCAGTCTGGTACATGTACTGCCAGGGACTGAACTCAAGACCTCATGCTTAAGAGTCTAATGCTTTAACCACTGTACCACCTCTTGGATCATGTGCACTTTTGCTTTAAGGTATGTATTTTCCCACAATTTATGGAAGGCATGTGAATAACTAAGATAAATCCTACACAAGTGGTATTGAATTAGTTATGAATATATACATATAATTTAAAATAAACTATGTAACAACAGTATATTATGAATTCATAAATAATTATAGAAATATATAAAGTAAAACCAATATATAAAAAGTAACAATTTTCACAATACTAGATATCAAACCCCCAAATTTTTATTAGTGATTTAATATTGATTTACAGAATTATAAGATAACAGGGGTAAGGAGTGGGGCAGTAGCGCAGCGGGTTAAGCTCATGTGGTGCAAAGTGCAAGGACCCACATAGGGGTCCTGGTTCTAGCCCCCGGCTCCCCACCTGCAGGGGAGTCACTTCACAGGTGGTGAAGCAGGTCTGCAGGTGTCTTATCTTTCTCTCCCCCTCTGTCTTTCCCTCCTCTCTCCATTTCTCTATTTCCTATCCAGCAACGACATCAATAACAACAATAAAATAACATGGAAAATAAAAAGGGAATAAATAAATATTAAAAAAATAAATAATATATAACAAAGGTAAAATACCATACGGTCCCCATCAACAGAGTTCTATGTCCCTATTCCTTCCCAGATGTGGGTCGACTATTATTTCTATAACTATATATACTTATATATACTTTCTTATGTCATTCTATGGTCTTGCCTTCTCTTCCTTTCTAAGTCATGTATACTACTTCCTTTTCTATTATTTTATTTATTTATGTATTTTTTATTGTCCTTTTCTCTCTCTGGACCTTGATGGAATTGGAGTTCAGAACTATCTTCCCCTAATGTTTAGCCCTCTGGGAGTATGGACCAAAATTCTTCATGGGAAATTATTAATTTTTTGAGAGAAAAATAATTGAAGACACCCTTCCACCTTCCATGGAGTCTGTCTTCTAATATGGTCACATGGATGAACTAAAAAAATAATTGATTTATTCTATCAATGCAAACTACAGAAGCTGTGATCTCAGCTAAGAGAAGTGAAGGAAAATTAAACTAAAATGTAAAAAAAATGGAAAATGCTTCATTTAGGTTATCATTTAAGAAGTATTTACTCAGTACCTACTTGATACCAGGCACTGTGCTGGGGTTAAGGCATAGAGTGAACATACATAGACTTATGGGGTTTACATACACTCTAGTGTAGAGAGAGTAAAATAATTCTGAAAATTAAATGTGATAAGGATCAAAAGATTGCTTCATTCAATGTTATTATATTGGATATAATGAAATGTTGATGTTAACAAAATATAACCCCCAACTGACATTAGACAACATGATGCCATTTAAGGATCTGTTTTCATTGTTTTGTTTGTTGCTACACTTTCCAAGAACCTGTTAGCACACATTAAATGAAGATTTACTCTAAACAATAGAAAATGAATAGAATGAGGTAAAGAATATTTGGGTTCAGGAAGCAGTTAAGACTTTTTAATAGGTGTTCAGGGAACTAATCAATCAAAAGGTAACAGGCAAAAACTGAAGTTAGTAAGGAGGAAGGTTACACAGTTTCATGAGAAGGACATTTCACTCATAATGAAGAGAAAATAAAGGTCTGGAGGAGAATGTACCTGAGTGAGTCAGAGCAGAAAGATCAGTGAAATTGACATAGGAAGAGTAGAAAGTGTGGAGGGCAAGTGAAGCAACTTGAGACATTTTGGGAGAACATTCAAAACCTGAGAGAAGCTGCAGAAATTCTGGCTTTAATTCTAAGTGTAATAAAAAAATTTAAAAAATCATAGTGGGGGGGTTTCCTGGAAGATGTCGGACTGAGAGGCTGCTAGGGCTTGAGCTCTGACCACATCCTCTGGAAATGGTAGGATTTTCTGCCTTTCGTAGGCCAGTCAATAAGGGGTCCTAGCGGTGACACCAAGGAGGTGACTATAACTTAATTTGGGTTAAAAAATAGAGTAGAAAAAAAGGGAAAAAATTTTTTCATTTAAATTATTAAGCACACCTCCTCCCCCTTCCTCCCCCCACCCCCCAAAACCAGTCCCTGGGGACCAGCTCCTAGCAGGTTCCCCTTTGAGCTTCTTTCTTTACTAAGATTCCTGTCCCACCAAGGAGTATCATTCATTCTAAGTCTATACTCTTCTGAAACCTCTGGACTTTTTTCTTTCTAAGTAGCCAACCCCACCACCTCACCCTGCATAGCCAATTAAATAATTAAAAATAAATAAATAAATAAACTCCTTTCACCGCTCTTCTATGACTGTTCTTTTTCTTATCTTTTTCTTTTTTCTCTCACTCTTTCTTTTTTTCTTTTTCTCATTCTTGTCATACTTTCTTCCTTAATCCTACAGCTTCCAAAACCTAAGGCCCCATCCCCCACACCACCAAACAGTGTGCTTTTTTGAATTCACTGATACACATTTGGGAATTATTTGGGGGAAGAATTCAGACTCAGAGTGGACTCTCACTGCGAGTATCTCTGCTTAACTTTCCTTCTTCCTTTAGCTACCCATAGAATATACAGTGGATAGTAGATTTGCATAACTGTCTATTTCAGCTATCCTTGTCTAGGCCTACGTTTTTTTTCTGTTTTTTTTTTTTTTCTCATTCTTAACAATCAGCTGCCTCTGATCATGAGGTTTGAGGTAATCTGGGAAAGGGTTTTTTTTTTTTTTTACCCTGCTCTATTTTATTATTAATATTCTATAAAGGCATATATCTTCCCCCCCTTTAGGTTGACCAGAATTAACTCTTAGGGTATCTTTCATTACTAGGGTAGTGGGCATCTTATATATTGTGGGAGGAACTTATCTCCTTACTCCTACCTCCTCTACAGACTCTCCCCTCCCTCCTCCTCCTAGCTAATTAAAAAAATTAAATTAAATTAAAAATAAAGTAATCAAAAAAAACCTTTCCTTTCAAAACTCTTAATTACAGCTCTTTTTCTTATCTTTTCCCTTTTCTGTCACTTGTCTCTTTTTTCCTTTTTTTTCTTTTTCTCTTTTTTTATATCTTGTCATACACTTCTTCCTTCTTCTTTGTCTTTCTGAATTTGTGAATTATTTTGGGGAAGAAATCTGACTCAGAGTGGACTCTCTATGTGTGTATCTCTGCTCTAGTTTCCTTTCCCCTCTTGTTACCCCTATAATATACAGTGGATAGTAGATTTGCATAACTGTCTATTCTTGCTATCCCTTCTTTCTTTTCTCTTTCTTCTTCAATGGGATTTGGTTACTATTTTTTCACGGACTGGAGAAATTGTTTGGCTAACTGGTAGTGATTAAACTGCTTCAATACTTGCTTCAGTTGCTACTGTAATTCCTGAGGTTGGTGAGTGCAATTGTCATAAAGGTATTTAGTACAGTGTTGCTTGTACTCAAGACACAACAAGTGAGGAACAACAGAGCATTAAAAAAGAAACACATAAATTTAAAAAAATGGGTAGATCAAAAACAAATAAAACTGCTACTCCAATGAATGAAGACAAGAGCCCAGAAGAAACTACAAATCAGCCAGAAGTAACCATAGATAAGAAAAGTATGCAAGCAATAATAAACTTATTAATCACAGAAATGAAAACAACATTGGAGGAAAGGAATGGCAGTATTAGGGAAACAACAGTTGAGACCCCCAAGGAAAATATTGATTATCTTGAGGCAATTAGAGAACTGAAAGCTGAAATAGCTGTAATGAAGAAAGAAGCTGAGGCAAGGGAAAGCAGACTAACAGAAGCAGAAAACAGAATTAGTCAGACAGAGGATGAGTTAGAGAAAACAAAGAAAGAGGTGAAAGAGCTTAAAAAGAGATTGAGAAACACTGAAAACAACAACAGAGACATATGGGATGATCTCAAAAGAAGTAACATTCGCATAATTGGCCTGCCAGAAGGAGAAAGAGAGGAAGGGGAAGCAAACATTCTAGAGGAAATAATAGAAGAAAACTTCTCAGACCTGAATAACAGAAAGGACATCAAGATTCACGAGGCCCAGAGAGTACCAAACAGAATCAACCCAGACCTGAAGACACCAAGACACATCATAGTCACAATGAGAAGGAGTAAGGATAAAGAAAGGATCCTAAAGGCTGCAAGAGAGAAACAAAAAGTCACATACAAGGGAAAACCCATAAGATTATCTGCAGACTTCTCCACTCAAACTCTCAAAGCCAGAAGAGAATGGCAAGATATCTATCGAGCCCTGAATGAAAAAGGGTTTCAACCAAGGATAATATATCCTGCTAGACTTTCATTCAAACTAGTTGCAGGGAACAAAAGCTTCTTAGACAAACAACAGTTAAAGGAGGCAAGCATCAGCAAACTGGCCCTGAAAGAGATTCTAAAAGACCTCTTTTAAACAAGAACATCACTATAATACTTGCAATATATCAGAGCAAACAAAAAAAATTTTTTTGAACAATGGCACTACAATACATTAAATCCATAATATCAATAAATGTCAATGGCTTAAACTCACCCATCAAAAGGCACAGAGTGGGGGGATGGATCAGAAAACATAACCCAAACATATGCTGCTTGCAAGAATCCCATCTGTCACAACAAGATAAACACAGACTTAAAGTGAAAGGATGGAAAACAATCATACAGGCTAACAGACCACAAAAAAGGGCAGGAACAGCCATTCTCCTCTCAGACACGATAGATTTTAAATTAAATAAAGTAATAAAAGATAGGCAAAGACATTACATAATGATTAGAGGATCAATCAGTCAAGAAGACTTAACAACTATTAACATCTATGCACCCAATGAGGGACCATGTAAATATGTCAAGCACTTACTGAAAGTATTTCAAAAATACATCAATAGTAATGCAATAATAGTGGGAGACTTCAATACACCACTCTCACACTTAGACAGATCAACAAATGAGAGAATCAACAAAGATACAAGAGAACTGAATGAAGAGATTGACAGACTAGACCTCTTGGACATTTTCAAAGTCCTTCACCCCAAAAAACTGGAATACACCTTCTTTTCAAATCCACATAACATATACTCAAGAATAGACCACATGTTAGGCCACAAAGACAGGATCAATAAATTCAAGAGCATCTAAATCATCCCAAGTATCTTCTTAGACCACAGTTGAGTAAAACTAACATTTAACAACAAACAGAAAAGTATTAAGAGTCACAGAATTTGGAAACTATACAACATGCTCCTTAAGAACCACTGGGTCAGAGACTCACCCAAGCAGGAAATTCAAATGTTCCTGGAAACTAATGAAAATGAAGACACAACCTATCAAAATATTTGGGACACAGCTAAAGCAGTACTGAGAGGGAAACTTATAGACATATGATTACATATTAAACACCAAGAAGAAGTTCAAATGAACGACCTTACTGCACACATCAAGGACTTAGAGGAAGAGGAACAACAGAACCCTAAAGCAACCAGAAGGACAGAAATCACTAAAGTTAGAGCAGAAAAAAATAACATAGAAAATAAAAGAACCATACAAAAGATCAATGAAGCCAAATGTTGGTTTTTTGAAAGATTAAACAAAATTGACAAACCCCTAGCCAGACTCACCAAACAAAAAAGAGAGAAGACTCAAATTAATAGAATTGTAAATGATGGAGGAGATATCACAAGTGACACCACAGAAATCCAGAGAATGCTGTGAAACTTCTATAAAGAACTATATGCCACCAAGCTAAAGAATCTGGAAGAAATGAAACAATTCCTAGAAGCATATGCCTTTCAAAACTGAAGCAAGATGAACTACAAAATCTAAATGCACCAATCACAGACAAAGAAATTGAAACTGTTCGTTATTAAGAACCTCCCAAACAACAAAAGTCCTGAACCAGATGGCTTCAAAAACGAATTCTTCAAAACTTTCAGGGAACAGTTAGTACCCACACTTCTTAAGCTTTTCCATAAGATTGAAGAAACAGGATTACTCCCTTCTACCTTCTATGAAGCCAACATCACCCTGATACCAAAATCTGATAGGGAGAGAACAAAAAAGGAAAACTACAGACCAATATCTCTGATGAACATAGATGCCAAAATATTAAACAAGATCTTGGCCAACCGGATACAGCAACATATCAAAAAGATTGTTCATCACAACCAAGTGGGATTCATCCCAGGAATGCAAGGCTGGTTCGACATCCATAAGTCAATCAATGTCATTTACCACATCAATAAAAGCAAAACCAAAAACCACATGGTTATTTCAATAGATGCAGAGAAAGCCTTTGACAAAATCCAACACCCATTCATGCTCAAAACTCTACAAAAAATGGGAATAGATGGGAAATTCCTCAAGATAGTGCAGTCTATTTATATACCAAACATACAGCCAACATCATACTCAATGGACAGAAGATGACAACATTCCCCCTCAGATCGGGGACTAGACAGGGCTGTCCAATGTCACCATTACACTTCAACATAGTATTGGAAGTTCTTGCCATAGCAATCAGGCAAGAGAAATGAATCAAAGGAATACAGATTGGAAGGGAAGAAGTCAAGCTCTCACTATTTGCAGATGATATGATAGTATACATAGAAAAAATTAAATAATCCAGCAGAAAATTACTGGAAGTTATTAGGCAATATAGCAATATATCAGGCTACAAAATCAATGTACAAAAATCACTGGCATTTCTTTATGCAAACACTAAATCTGAAGAAGAAGACATCCAGAAATCATTCCCATTTACTGTTTCAGCACAATCAATCAAATACCTAGGAAAAAAGTTGACCAAAGAAGTGAAAGACTTGTATGCTGAAAACTGTGAGTTGCTACTCAAGGAAATAGAAACTGATACCAAGAAATGGAAAGATATCCTATGCTCACAGATTGGAAGAATAAATATCATCAAAATGAATATTCTCCCCAGAGCCATATACAAGTTTAATGCAATACCCATCAAAGTTCCACCAAGCTTCTTTAAAAGAACAGAACAAACACTACAATCATTTATCTATAACCTGAAAACACCTAGAATTGCCAAAACCATCTTAATGAAAAGAAACAGAAACAGAGGCATCACACTCCCAGACCTTAAACTATATTATAAAGCCATCATCATCAAAACAGTATGGTACTGGAACAAAAGTAGGCACACAGACCAGTGGAACAGAATTGAAAGCCCAGAAATAATCCTCCAGACCTATAGATATCTAATCTTTGATAAGGGGGCCCAAAGGATTAAATGGAAAAAGGAGGCTCTCTTCAATAAATGGTGCTGGGAAAACTGGGTTGAAACATGCAGAAGAATGAAATTGAACCACTTTATCTCACCAGAAACAAAAATCAACTCCAAATGGATCAAAGACCTAGATGTCAGACCAGAAACAATCAAATAATTAGAGGAAAACATTGGTAAAACACTTTCCCACCTTCACCTCAAGGACATCTTTGATGAATCAAACCCAATTGCAAGGAAGACTAAGCAGAAACAAACCAATGGGACTACATCAAATTGAAAAGCTTCTGCACATCCAAAGAAACTATTAAACAAACAAAGAGACCCCTCACAGAATGGGAGAAGATCTTCACATGCCAGACATCAGACAAGAAACTAATCACCAAAATATATAAAGAGCTCAGTAAACTTAGCACCAAAAAAGCAAATGACCCCATCCAAATATGGGCAAAGGATATGAACAAAATATTCACTCCAGAGGAGATCCAAAAGGCTAACAAACATATGAAAAACTGCTCTAGGTCACTGATTGTCAGAGAAATGCAAATGAAGACAACACTAAGATACCACCTCACTCCTGTAAGAATGGCATACATCAAAAAGGACAGCAGCAACAAATGCTGGAGAGGATGTGGGGACAGAGGAACCCTTTGACATTGCTGGTGGGAATGTAAATTGGTCCAGCCTCTGTGGAGAATAGTTTGGAAAACTCTCAGAAGGCTAGACATGGACCTTCCATATGATCCAGTAATTCCTCTCCTGGGCTTATACCCCAAGGACTCCATAACACCCAACCAAAAAGAGGTGTGTATTCCTATGTTCATAGCAGCACAATTCATAATAGCTAAAACCTGGAAGCAACCCAGGTGCCCAATAACAGATGAATGGCTGAGAAAGCTGTGGTATATATACACAATGGAATACTATGCAGCTATCAAGAACAATGAACCCACCTTCTCTGACCCATCTTGGACAGAGCTAGAAGGAATTATGTTAAGTGAGCTAAGTCAGAAAGATAAAGATGAGTATGGGATGATCCCACTCATCAACAGAAGTTGAGTAAGAAGATCTGAAAGGGAAACTAAAAGCAGGACCTGACCAAATTGTAAGTAGGGCACCAAAGTAAAAACGCTGTGGTGAGGGATAGACATGCAGCTTCCTGGGCCAGTGGGGGGTGGGAGTGGGTGGGAGGGATGGGTCACAGTCTTTTGGTGGTGGGAATGGTGTTTATGTACACTCCTAGTAAAATGTAGTCATATAAATCACTAGTTAATTAATATGAGAAGGTGAAAATTAATTGTATGTCTCGAAGTTTTTCAACACACAAACTGAATCTTTTTAATATATAGGCTGTGTAATTGATATGCAGAATCTCTCAAAAGCCTAGACCAAGTAGATCAGATGCAACCAATATCACAGCTATATACAAGATACAGGGTACTGTACAGCAAACCCTAACAAAAGGATTTTTCAAAGTTAACCCAATTACCCAATAGTGTGATGATAACATTAACTATCGATTGTCTTTTTAACCCTAAGACAGCAGGAACCTCACATCTCCACTATAGAGCCCCTACTTCCCCCAGTCCTGGAACCCTTGGATAGGGCCCACTTTCTCGTATGCCTCTCCCAATCCTTATCAAATAATATTGCATCTGCCAATTACAACCTAACCAACGCAACGATTGCCCCCTCAACATGCTTCACTTCAGACTGTGTCCGGTGACTTCACGTCTGGAATGACAACCCTTCAGCTTCATTACTTGGTTGAGACCTTTCCTTTCATAGTATACTCTAATTGCATCTTAGGTGGTTCACTTTCTAACAAAGTCCCAAAACCTAGGTATACACCAGTTTCTGTGAGAGAGAGCATATGTTCACACGTATCAGTAAACTACTGCAAAATATATACCTGAAAGCAGAAGTACACTAGTGTTTGCAGTGAGTACCCTCCTAACACTTCCTCTCCACTATTCCAAGCTTTGGGTCAATGATTGCTCAACAATTTGTTTGGCTTTGTATGTTAACTCTCTTTTCAGTCACCAGGTTCCAGATGTCATCAGGATGCCGGCCAGGCTTCCCTGGACTGAAGACCCCACCAATGTGTCCTGGAGCTCAGCTTCCCCAGAGACCCACCCTACTAGTGGAAGAGAGAGGCAGACTGGGAGTATGGACCGACCAGTCAACGCCCATGTTCAGCGGGAAAGCAATTACAGAAGCCAGACCTTCCACCTTCTAAAACCCACAATGACCCTGGGTCCATGCTCCCAGAGGGCTAGAGAATGGGAAAGCTACCAGGGGAGGTGGTGGGATATGGAGATTGGGTGGCGGGAATTGTGTGGAATTGTACCCCTCCTACCCTATGGTTTTGTTAATTACCTTTCTTAAATAAAAAACAAAAAAAATCACAGAGTGATATAACCTGACTTCCATTTGAATAAATTCACCCCAGCTGATTTGTAAGCTAAATCAGGGATACTAGTTAGGAAACTAAAGCAATGACCCAAGTCTGAGAGGAGAGGGGCTTGAATAGACAATTGCTATGCTTGAAGATCACAGAAAAGTTTATCCAGGGGATGCAGTAAAGTTTGCTGATAGTTGGCATGCAGTTTGTGACAGGGAAGGATGATTCAAAGATGATTTTGAGAAACAAATTATGATGGTGTGTCATTATAATCAACAAAGAGAAACTCCAATCAAATGTTGTTTTTTAATAAACTCTTTTTAAGAATTTATTTATTTATTCATGAGAAAGAGGAGGGGATAGAGAAAGAACCGGGTATCACTTTGATACATATGCTGCTGGGGATTGAATTCAGGACTTCATGTTTGAGAATCAAATGCTTTACCCACTGTGCCACTTTCTGGACCATTCCATTAAATTTTTTTTTTAACTTAGCCATCTTGCGCTAGTTATGGCCTTTGCTTTGGTCCTTCCCTGGATATTTCTACTTAACCATAGCAACTCTCTCCCTGACCTTCACTTCTGGCTCCCTGTGTTATTTCCACTTACCTATAGCCACAGGACAATAAGCACTTTTACTAACTATGTATGTACCTGATAAAACAGGGGCTCATTACAGATCCAAAGCAGAGAACAAATAAGATATGTATTTAGAGAAAATCTTTAAAGCCAAGCACAAAAATCTTTAAATGCAAACCTTGAGCAATAAGGTTATCTTAGGTGGGATGGTGGTGACCTCCTACTGGATACCTCTGTGTTCCTGTGAAAACTATTCTTCTCCCAAGTTCTCCCTCTCTAACCCTGTAAGACTTAAAACTTCACCCCAAGACTGTAATGGCTTTTGAAGACCCAAGTCTGTCATTTTTCTCAGGTACCAATCACTTAAAATATAAGCTTATTACCCATTCACTAATACTTGTTTCTTAAATATTAACTTTTTAACAATGAGCACTGAATCTTGGCATTTGCAAAGATAAAAAATGACAGTGGAATTTAGATGGTGGGGTAGGAAGAAGAGCAGGAGATTAGTTTTGGACAAGTCAAGTTTAATAGGCATGTTAAATATCCAAGTAGGAAGCTGAATATATAACTGCAATCCTAGCAAGAATTCTGCTATAGAGATAAAATCCGATGTAGAAAATATAAGGATGAAATAACTGTGCAGATAATGCAGACAAAAAAGGAATGAACTTCAGGGACTCCAAAGTTTTGAACTGAGAGATGAGCACTCAGGGCAGGACATAGTGGGTACTGCACTAAACCTGCTCTCATGAAGCCTACAATTTGATTCCTAGTATCTCATATGCCATAGTGATGCTCTTGTTTTCGCTCCATCACTCATAAATAAATCAGTAAATCTTAAAAAAGTGAGTAGCCAACAAAGTAGGATACCAATGGTATAGTCAGAAAACCAAGCAAGTATGATGTTCCAGAAGTAAACAAGCAAACAAAATAAAAAGTCTCCAGAAGGACAAAGCAACTACTTTCAAGAACTGTTTGTATGTCAATAAAATGAGAACTAATGGGCTGGAAGATAATGCCTGGGGTAGGTTCCATGCCTTGATATGTGTGGTCCAGATTCATGAGAGCACCACAGCATCTGGGGAAGCTATAGGACCATGGTGTCTCTCCCTCTATAAGACACAGAAATAAAAAAAATGAAAAAGTCAACTTGCATGCAGCAATATCATGCACATGTGAAGTCTCCATAAACATTAAAGAAAATGAGGACCAGGAGGGAACACTGAGTCTTGGATACAGAAATATCAAGGATACTGGAGAGAGTGATGAGTATGAGCAGTGCAATAGGATTTCTTTCCTTTTTTTATTTTTTTATTTTTATTTTTTTGCCTCCAGGGTTATTGCTGGGGCTCAGTGCCTACACCATGAATCCACTGCTGCTAGAGGCCATTTTTCTTCCCTCTTTTGTTGCCCCTGTTGTTGTAGCCTTGTTTTGTTTATTATTGTTGTTGATGTTGTACGTTGTTGGACAGAGAGAGGGAAAGACACCTGCAGGCCTGCTTCACCACCTGTGAAGCGACTCCCTTGCAGGTGGGGAGCCGGGCTCAAACCGGGATCCTCATGCTGGTCCTTGCTCTTTGTGCCACATGCGCTTAACCCACTGCTAGCTCCCGAGCCCCAATTTCTTTCCTTTAAACATGTTCGAAGAAACAGTAAGCTTTCCATAAAAACATGGGCTGGCTTTAAGTTTATGACTGATACTGTCTCCATAAGCTGATTACTGTAAGGATGGATTTTGTGCTACTCTTCTAAAATGAAATATATGATTCAGGCTGCACCTTAAAAATTCAAGTATTGGGAGTCAGGCAGTAGCACAGTGAGTTGAGTGCAGGTGGCACAAAGCACAAGGATGGAGGAAAGATCCCGGTTTGAGCCCCAGCTCCCCACCTGCAGGGGAATTGCTTCACAAGTAGTGAAGTAGGTCTGCAGGTTTCTATCTTTCTCTCCCCCCTCTGTCTTCCCCTCCTCTCTCCATTTCTCTCTGTCCTATCCAACAATGACAACATCAATCACAACTACAATAATAACTACAACAATAAAACAATAAGGGCAACAAAAGGGAACAAATAAATAAATATTTTTAAAAAATTAAAGTACTTAAATTCCCTCTTTAAAACAACAAGATGTGAGGGTCTGGAGATAGCGTAATGGTTATGCAAATAAAACTTTCATGTGTAAGGCACCAGTGATCTCAGGTTTAATCCCCAGCACCACCATAAGCCAGAGCCAAGCAGTGCTTTGGTAAAAGTAAAATTTTTTAAAATTAAAAAAAAAGGATGATCTCACTCATAGACAGAAATTGAGAAATAAGAACAGAGGGGAAAACATAAAGCAGAACTTGGACTAGGTGTATTGCACCAAAGTAAAGGACTCTGGGGGGGTGGTGGTGGTAGGGGCGGTGGTGATAGTGTTTTAGGTCTTGGAGCATGATGGTGGAGGAGGACGTAGGTGAGTGGTTAGAGTGTTATGTAGAAAAATCAGAAATTTTACAGATGTTCCAACTATTGTATTTACTGCAGACTGTAAACTATTAATCCTGTCAATAAAAATTAAAAACTTAGATTAAAAGTGAAAGAAACAAAGCAATTCAAAACAGCATGCAAATATTGTATGCTTTAAAATTTTAAAAGTAATGTGAAATCTATTCAATTCTTTGTGTTTCCAATTATAAAAATTTAATAACTATGTAACTGAATTTTTTAAAATGGATTTTTTCAAATTAAGAACCATAAGAAACTTAATCATTGCTTACCGCTATTTGCCAACTCTTCATCATGTCAGATAATGTTGCTTCTGGCTATCATATAGTAAAATAATAGCCTTCTAACTTTTAATAGCCTAGTTAATATTCTGTCACGCTTAACTACTTCAATAGAACTCTCCTTCTCAGTGTATTTTAATTTTAAACATTTGAACATGATAATTTGTTACCTATAACTACTTCCAAATATCTTTCTTTTTTTCTTCTTCTCTCTCTGAGTCATGATGGAATTGGGCTCAGAGCCCTCTAATCATCTTACCTTAATATCTCTCCCCTTACCTTAATATCTGGGAGTATGAACCAAAATTCTTTTTTGGGGTGCAGAAGCTACGAGTTCTGGTTTCTGTAACTGTTTCTCTGCTGGACATGGACATTAGCAGTTCAGTGCATACCCACAGCCTGACTCTATCTTTCTCTAGTGGGGTAGGGCTATGAAGAGGTGAGCTTCTGGGGCACACTGGTAAGGTCATTTGCCCATGGAGTTCAGGGTGGAATGATAGCATTTGTAACCTTGTGTCTGAAAGGCAGTAAGGACAAAATGTTTAGTAAGCAGGAACCAGAAAATAAGAGCAGGTGAGAATAGGGACTTTAGGGTGGTAAGAAGATAGGCAGTCTGTTTTAGGTATGTTCCTAGAGGGCTTTGACTTTCCTAAGCTTGATAGTTAACGTGGAGCTGGACTAAAAATATTGTCTGGGAAGATGTAATTACAGTTGAGAATATGGCAAGAAAGCTAGATTAGGGCAAAGAGTAGCTCCCAAATTTAAAGAAAATATATAAATACAGCTAACTGTTTACCACATCAATCTGACCCTGGGAGTCTGTGTAACCTTGAAGTTCTTATCAGTCAGAGCTCTCTTGACTGAACTCTTAACCTACATTGTTAAAGGTCATGGAATAACATCAGCTGCATTTTGCTCTCTTCAATTAGGAAAAGTAATGAGTAAACTCAACAAGACTAGGATCTCTTCAAAAACCCACCAAGCCAAGGGTTCATAGACAGAGAGGGACTGAGGGAGAAATTCCTGGGGCTAAAAAGCAGTACTCTGGAGTGGCTTGGGCTTCTCCTGGAGTTTTCCAGCTGCAGATACACCACTTACAACCTGAGTTTTAGCAACAAAAAAAACTATTGAAGGGAGGAGGAAATCACCTACAACCCATGAATTTACAACTGTAAGTCTCCATTGCTGATGACCCTTGGAGGCTGGAACAGCAGCAGGGAAACCTTATATTGACATTGAGGGCACAGAATTGGCCTGAAGACTCAGGATAGAATCTACCTACTTCCTCAGAGCCCCACCCTACTAGGGAAAGAGAGAGACAGGCTGGGAGTATGGATTGGCCAGCCAACGCCCATGCTCAGCGGGGAAGCAATTATAGAAGCCAGACCTTCTACCCTCTGCAACCCACAACTGGGAGGGTAGATTCTTTTTTTTTTCTTTTTCTTTTTATTTAACAAAGGATATATTAACCCTGGATCCATACTCCCAGAGAGATAGAGAATGGGAAGGCTATCAGGCGAGGGGATGGGATATGGAGATCAGGTTATGGGAATTGTGCGGAATTGTACCCCTCTTATTCTATGGTTTTGTTAATATCTCCTTTGTTAAATAAAAAAAATTAAAAAAAAAAAGAATATACCCTCCCAGTAGTCCCTAAGTGTGGCTATGAAACAGAAGCCTTTCAAATTGTTCTTTTGATAAACTAGGAAAAAATTGGTGAAGACTTCCCTCAAAACTCACCAAATACAACTAGAATTTATTCAGAAACTCACCGTGCCACAGAGCACTGCTTAGGACTTTGGACCCTCAGGCTTGGGAGTTTCTGCATAACCAACCATTGTACTATCTATCCTCTACTCTGTTTTATCTCTTGGTCAGGAGTGAGTGATTAAGCTTAAAAAATTAACTTATAGTTAAAAAGTCCTCAGGCTTCCATAGCCTGCTGGGAAGATAAATAACATACAAATCACCAAGGACATTTAACAAGGGTTTAACAGCTTTTGTGCTTCACCTCAGGGTTTGAGATAAAACAAAAACAACTGTTAAGATTCAAAACTGTGAACTTTTAAATACCTTACTTCGACACAAATCAATCCAAGGAAGTGTAATCAGTGGATTGAAAAGTAGTAAGGGAGAAACTTTCAAGACTGCAGTTGTACTCAGCATAAGAAGGTGTCAACTTGCTGTTCCAATCATCCATTTCTTTGTTCAATTTAAATACAAGAGATGCTACCTCCCATCTTCCAAAAGCAGTTGTGTCAACATTAGAGTAAGCAGGAACCAGAAAATAAGAGCAGGTGAGAATAGGGACTTTAGGGTGGTAAGAAGATAGGCAGTCTGTTTTAGGTACGTTCCTAGAGGGCTTTGACTTTCCTAAGCTTGATAGTTAATGTGGAGCTGGACTAAAAATATTATCTGGGAAGATGTAATTACAGTTGAGAATATGGCAAGAAAGCTAGATTAGGGCAAAGAGTAGCTCCCAAACTACTAACAGCTCCACCTTTTCCTGAAACACCAACTACTAAAGACAACCAGCTTCAGGGGGTCTAGGAGTCAACCCATCAGAACCACCCTCCTAAAAGCAACACCCAGGAAATTTGTGTAAATATCATAACACAGCAAATATAATGGTCAATCTAAAAAGGAACATTGGAGAAATGAACTATGACAAAAACTCAGAAAAAATCCCCAAAAGCTAGAAGCAAATAAGAATGAGGACAACATCCAAACACTAACTGATGCAATAATCACTGGAGTGAGGAAAGCTTTTGTTAAAGGTCAGTGAACAAATGAATGAGAGAGAAAAGAAGAAGGAGAAGGAGAAGGAGAAGGAGAAGGAGGAGGAGGAGGAGGAGGAGGAGGAGGAGGGGGAGGAGGAGGGGGAGGAGGGGGAGGAGGAGGAGGAGAAGGAGGAGGAGGAGGAGGAGGAGAAGGAGAAGGAGAAGAAGAAGAAGAAGAAGAAGAAGAAGAAGAAGAAGAAGAAGAAGAAGAAGAAGAAGAAGAAGAGGAGGAGGAGAAACTAACGGTTGTCACAAAAAAGTCACTTTAGAACATGCCTTATAGCCACCAAAGCAGGAATAAGGATAATACTGCTAGTATCTTTACTTTATAAGACTTGGCGGTATTGAGATTGCTGGCTTTCATTTGCCACACATAGATTGATGCTGAGGACATCATGCTCAGTGAAGTAGGCCAGAGAAACACTGTATGATATACTCACATGTGGCATACTAAAAAAACAAAAACATAAAAGAAAGCAAAATAAGAAAACCAAGGAGTGAGAGTAAAACAAAAATAAACTTTTAGACTATATGACCACAAATAGTAATCAGAAGGGAATGGGAAAGAAGGTTGCATGAACCTGGTGAACTGATTGTTTTTATAGTTAAGAACAGAATTAAACTGTTTTTGATTAATTTAATGTAGTAAACATACATTTGTGGATTGTTAATGATTTGTATCTGAAACCTATAAATTGTTGTAAAGCAATGCAAACTCAGTTTAAAAAAGGAACAATGATTTTCCTTTGTAAAGATAACCAACTTAATTCTATAGATCTGCAACTTAATGCCTCTCAAAAATTATAAAGCATTATATTCATGATGAAATGTTGACAGGGCAGCAACTGTTGATATAGGCTATTAAATATACAGTGCTTTTTCCATGCTTGAATCAAACAGGATCTCACATATCTCAGATCTTGTTCTTGGTTTAAAAAAATGGGTAAAAGGAACTGAGAGAAATTCACTTGGCTGAAAATGTTTGGGGTATTGGACAGATGAGGAGGTGTTAGTGAGAGGGATCCGGTATCTTTTTGTTTCATTATAGCACAGGCTTGACAGGAAACATAGGGAAAACTTAGCCATAGAAATGGTGTATCCGCTGTGCAGGCCAACAAGTAGATTCTCCCACCGCTACTTAGAATAAAGAAACTTATAGTTCTCTTTCTCTCATGTTTCTGGCCACAGTCATCTTTCTTCCCTTCTTTTGCATTCACTATTGTGCTTGATTCCAATCACTTAATTTTCCTTCTTAAAAGTCTGAATGCCAAGAGTAGAAACCCTTAGGAAGCTGTCCATGACAGTGTGCCAATTCAGTTCAAAATCTATATAGATGCTTGGACTTGTTAAAATGGGAATCTGATTTGATTGACCTACTTTCAGCTTACCTTTTTAAAATAAGAGGGATTGAGTGAATTGGAGGATGAACTGAATTCTAATTTTGAATGCTGGAAATGTGACCCTAAGTTTCCTACTCTGCTAGAATATGCTAAAACTGAGGTGAGGCGAAGGCAACATTTAATATTTGACTGGAGAGGGACTCCAGTTATATTTTTTATCTGTAAAGTGGTTACTTTATTCACTGATACATGCCACAGATATTTACTGAGCAGCTATTACATGGGCTGGAGGTTTTTAGAGCCTTGGGCCTATATCTAAGACCAGTCTCCTTCAAGACCAAGAGACATGTCAACAACTGAAATACACTGTACAAACAGTCATCATGGGTGAGATGTTCCCATTCTATGGCAAAGAATAGTTAAGTGCTAGAAAAGGTTTCCAAGGAGAGGTGAAAGAGAACTGGAAATGCAAGACAGCACAAGCAATTTAAAAATAATAATAAAGACAGTAAAAAAGTAAAGATAAAGGGAAAAAAAACCTGTGCCAAAGGAAAGGAACACAGGGTCAAGTCAAGTTGTATAGGTTTCTAAGTTGAGGTACCGAAGCACCTTGCATGACCCAATAAAGACATAATATGACATGAAATTATGGGTCCTCTTCAGTCAGTGATGAGTAGAAACACACATACACACAGACTTGATTGATTATTTTCTCAGTGATTCCCATGGAAGGAGACCTTTAATCCTCAATTTGTGTTTCATTTCCTGAATCAGTTACAGAATTTCTTTCTAAGAATACAGAAACATAGTATGTAAAAAGGAAGTACTTTTGCTAAGATGTAAGTTCCTTAAAACATTCTAACACCCATCACTGCAAATTTGTGAAAGGTTTTTTTTTTCACATTGGCCATGGGCAAGACATCATATGTTGAGTAAGTAATGATCATAGTGCTTTTGAATTGGTTACATTTGGCAAGCAAACAGGTAGGTGGGGATTTCCTAGATGAAGAGAGGATGCGTTTGTTGCTATTTTGATGGTGTATGTGAGAAAAGAAAGATTCAACACAATGCAACTTTCCAGCTGTGCTTTGGTCATGATTATGTGTGCTTACGATTTAATAGGTATGGCTGGGCAGAGGAACATCTGGTAGAGTAATGCACATGCTACACAAGTACAATCATTTAGGACTCTATTCCCCACTGGCAGGGGGGAAGCTTCACAGTGCTGCACGTGTCTTTCTTTCTGTCTTAAAAATACATACATAAATATATGTTTAAAAGTTTTAAGTGATTAAGCAAAAAAGTTATACTCTTTATTACTGATACCAAGGATTAATCAATAGGATCAATGGAAACCTAAACTTCAATCTAAAATCTTAAGTGGGGATATATGTGAACCTACTTTGTTTTTATTGAAGCTATAGTATGGCATATGGAATTGTAGCAGAATGCAATAAACAAGCATAATTACTTCCAAGCATAAAGGCCTATGTCAAACTTTTCTTGATGACTTATTTTCAGTGAGTTTCTTCCAGTAGCACAATTGTCTAAACAAATCTCCAGCAGACTGTGTGCTACAGTCTCAAAGGCTCACAATGAAAAAGCTGGCACTTCCTGTGTATTAGAAGGGAAATTTCACTGCATAAAGGTACACTTTCTCTGCCAGAATCTAAAAGATCCAGTCTGTCGCACAGTGAAAGTCTTTATATGGCATTGTTATTAGTAGAATGACTGTTTGGCTATCTTAAATTTCCACTTGCCTGAATAACACTCAATCTAACACACTTTAATCTCTCATTATGTTGGTAATAACCAAGAGGTTTTCTTTTGAAATTCACGGATTCTGTAGGATTCTAATTTTAAAACTATAAAATGGGAAGAAACAGGAGGAGAAGGAGCAATGAAAGAGTAGGGGGTGGGAGGAAGGAGAAGCTGCCACCTGAAAAAAGCTCCCAGCAAACAGGAAACTGCAATACTTTCTTACAAGTGTTTTCCTCATTTCAGGGGAGTGGAAGAACTGACAGGAAATTCTGAATAAATTATTGAGGGACAAAGAAGCATCTTTCGCTTTCTTTACTTCTTAAACCAAGGATACTATATGGTTAAAATGTAATAAGAGCTTAGGAAGGAAGTAAACTGGCAAGATGGGCAAGAAAGTAGCATTATGGGATAGCTCTTGTGGTTCAGTTGATGCCCAGATTGTGCTGCATCTTAAAGGGCTTAAGGGAAACATCTACTAGCTGTTCTTGGCTAATTAAGTAATTTTATTCTTTGTGCCACTTTCCAGGAATACATTTTTCAGACAGCATTGATATCTTGTCCCATAAATCTTGCCCCATTTTGATAGAGTTTGATCCAAGAATCATATGCATTTCAGCTCATTTTTGAAATGTTAGCACCAGGAGTTTTACTTACCTTCCTCACAAAATAGCAGATGCTACTACCAGACATTATGCCTCAAATTGGGACAGATTTAAGTGTGGAAATTATGTGACATTTTCATAGCAGTAGGTGTTGAACAGAACATATAAGAAGAGTATTTGAACATGAAAATTTTACTTATGTATTTTGCTACTCAAACTACCGATTTGACTGTGATAGAGTAGAAATACTGAAGAGAACTAAAAGTGTTTCAGACTGGAGATATAAAATCCAACCAACTTCCATATCCAAGCTTCTTTTGGAATGAATCATCTGAAATAAATTATATATATCAAAAGGGTAAAGGATAAATGGCAAAACAAAATTCTTACATTACTGAATAAAGCAGTAAACATTCCTTATTCTAAAGGAGCAAATGTTGCTCACATACTCACAAAGACATTTTTAAATGAGTTCATATCTTTTTGTTGTCTCTTTCTTATCTTTCATAGGATTAAAAATTGATTCACAGAATCTAACATTTATTTTATTACTTTCTAATCTGATACATTCACACTACAGTTTAGGGTGTGTGTGTGTGTGTGTGTGTGTGTGTGTGTTTAAATTTACAGTCAAATTAACTCTGCAAAGAGAAGCTATTAAAATCCAAACAATATGATAACACAGTAAATACTTAATGAAATCTGGTGAATTCTATTCCATTATTATCAGATAGACCAAACTACTTTTGAGGAGAGTACTGAATTCATGTCAGTCAAGAGTGCATGCCATTCAAAAAGAAGCTTTAATATGTAAGTTGGATTTTGTTTATCCAGTCTGAAATAGTCTAAATAGTTCTCTTCGGTATTCTATCCAGCCTCTCAAACTAATACTTTAGGTGGCAAAATATATAAACAAAATGTGAAGTAAGCCTTTTTCTGTCCTTTTATATATTGTAAAACGGAAAAAGTCAAACTTGAAAAGTCCCAGATAATTCCTACTATTAAATTGAATACTTTCCCCCTAAGATCCTACTTTCTTCTTTTTTAACAGAGGTCTGCTCAGATCTGGCTCAGACATGACAGACATGTCTCAGTGATGTCTGAGAATGAACCTGAGACCTCTAAAAGGTATAAAAGTCCTTTGCATAACCACCATTTTATCACTCTAACTTCCTCATACAGATCCAGAAGACTACATTCTGTAGTGCTCCAAATAAAGCAAGTATCAGTTTTGTGAAGAGAAAAAAAAATATGCACATAAACATAATATATGAACATACTATATACATACATGTTGTTACATATAATATACAATATATATATACAATGTATACACATAATAGTCATAAAATATGTATCTATGCACATTGACATATTTATAATTTACTTTTTGTTACACAAGATTTTCCCACACTGAAAGTCATTCAAGAAAATTTTACTGAAACCACAATATTTGTTGAATTATTATTCTCAAATAAGTCTTGAATTCAATCCTAATACCGCAGTATTTCTATCCTTGGCAACTGTCATGAATTTATCCCTTCATATATTATTAGCATACCTTAAGGGGCACAGGAGATAACAAAATCTTGTCATATTTTGCTTGAACCAAAAGAAAAATGATGTTAAAATTAATTTAAAAACATACCTGGAAAAGCCTATTTTATGAAATATTTACCACTGCACTTTTATGTAAAATGCCAGTTGTAAGCAATTTACAAAGAAAGTAGTTTATGTAACATGAATATAATGACCTTTAAGCAATCTGAAATCAAGGATATTAGGAAAACCAATTTGTTGGTAGGTAACTGAATTGTCATAATAGTACATGTGCTCAATTTAGGAAAAACAATATCAAGAATTTTAAAAGTGAATGAAGTAGTTTTTGGTGTGGTCTGGGAGGTGGCACAGTAGATTAAAGCATTGGATACTCAACCGTGAGGTTCTGAGTTCAATCCCTGGCAACACTTATATCAGAGTGATATCTGGTTCTTTCTCTCTCGCTGCCTATCTTTCTCATGGATAAATAAATACATTCTGAAAAAAAAAAGAAGTAGTTTTTGTATGATAAGATACAATCCAATTAGCCTGGCACAGAATCTATACTTGAATCTTCTCTGCCTTTAAGGAAAGTTCTTACTTGATAAGATGTGATTATATCTAAAATATATAATACATCTCATTTTAAGCAGCAACATTTCTTCCCATTGCTTTCAAAACACTGGGTTGATCCATTCAGAGGAATAGTCTAGCTTCAATTTCTATGTGTTATGGTAATAATTTTGAAGTTCTACATTTAATATATAGTTTTCAAGATATAATTCTCCATTCCTCTCCCTTCTTTCAATTACAAACATCACTAGAACTGATCATCTTCCCTACCTCCATTTTTCTTTTTTTATTTATTTTGATTTACTTTTTATTTAAGAAAAGATACATTAACAAAACCATAGGATAGGAGGGGTACAACTCCACGCAATTCTAGACCTACCTCCATTTTTCATTCCTTGCTATTGCTTTGACTTTATCTGATCCTTGCTAATTTTCATTATTCCAGACAGAGAACACTCACCTGAGGATCAACAATGTCTCATTCTCAAGAGAATTAGCCCCAAATACACTTATATCAATTGAGATAATGTATTTGAGAGTACTGATGAAATATTAAGCTATTATACAAAGGAAATGGTGCCATTATACCTCCAAATAAGCTATGAAATTTCCACTTTGATTATCACTGTATAGGAGTCTTTGAACTCCTGGTTTCTAATCCTGTAGTGCTCCCATTCACCCCCAGACTCCTGACATTTAACTCAGCTTACTTCAAAATCACTTCACTGTACATACTCATTCAGTAGTCTCTCATTTTATATTATATAACTTTCCATTATAAGCCTTTCAGCTTAGTTACCTGCTGACAACCTACTCCTCATGACTTTATTTTTGTCCTCACCAGACTTTATCAACCTGGGTTGACTTTTTCTGATAGAAGAGAAATAGAGAGGGAGATTGTCATAACAGTACCAACGTTCTCCCAATGTGCTGGGGGCTGGTCTCTAGGAATCTATGTAAAGAACATGACAAAACAAGAACCCTATCTGACCCCTTTTTGTTGTCTCTAAATACCATGTTCTCATTTAAGCTCCATGCTTTTATGTATATCATCTTTTTTTTGCCACTAAAGCTTCCACTGTTGTCTTTGGAGCCTTAGTTACCCACCATCTAGGGACTATGTCCACCCCTAACTCCTAGACACCCTCCCAAAAGTGAATTAAGCCTACATTCAGACTCTCATATTTTAATATTCCACAAATTGTACCACATATGACAGCTATGTACATATGAATCTTCCTTACAATGGTTCTGTAGACCATTGGGAGAAATATTCTTCCTTGAAGAACATTTATTTTCTTTCTTACTCTTCTATACATTTTACTATATTTGTTTATTTTTACTTTTCCATGTTTCATTTGTTATTAATAGTGGGCTACAAGATTGCAAGATTACATTGTTTAGTTCCATACCACATCCTAACAGTATTTACCTTAAGAAAAACGATAAATGAACCGAATAGATTTGTGTTTGTATCCTCACTGTTAATAGTCAAGATTAAAATAATGATTTGAACTACCTAAAAAGTTACTAACTTTTAAAGTGTATATATTAGTATTTTTGAAGTACAGTAAAACAAATAGTCTTGACCTGGTAAGAATACACAAATTCCTGAAACAAAAATATAGTTAATTCTGGCAACTATTACATAACAGAAAAATCAGTAACTCTCACTGTAACAAACAATGCATGGAAAAACAAAGTAAATAAGACAAGGGAATTAAATAATATATTTCTATTTTTTTCTAGATTTATTTATAGTCAACAAAGAACATTGCTTAATTTTCACTGCATACTATAATGATACAAGTTATTTCTTATTGAACTACAATTATTATTTTTCCTTTTCTTAATATATATATATTTGTTAGTGATTTATAAGATAATAGGGGTATAATTCCACACCACTTCCACCACCAAAGATCTTTGTCCCCACCCCCGCTAGCAGTAACCACCATAGTTCTCCCATGGTTGTAGATATGGGTTGACTATATATATATTTTTTTCTTTTTTCAAATTCATGTGTTTCAATTTGCTATATTCCACACATGAATGAAAATTTCCTGTAGTAATCTTTCACTTCCACCTCACTTACTTTACAGCCAGTTCCATCCATTTGTCGCATGAAGGATACATTATAGTATTTTGTTAATTGCTAAGTTGTACTACACTGGGCTAATGTACCATTACTCCTCCTCCTCCTCCTCCTCCTATTATTATTATTATTAATATTATTATTATTTTGTATTTATGAGACTCAAATTAGTGATTTTTAGTACACTATTTCATTGTTAAAGTCTTCTCTCCCCAACTTTAAGCATTTCTTATAGCCACTCCACCCCTCGATATTTTAAACTTTTAATCAGAAACATGAAAAGGCACACATCAGAGAAGCCCATGGAGCATTTGGTCAAAGATGGTTGACTCCATTTGGAGAATACGTTTCTTTGATGAATCTAAAGATATGTACCTTTCTCCTGATAAAGGGGTCTTCATCTGGAAATGTGGTTCAGTTATCCTCCCACATCCAGAGGTTTGAATCTCTGGATAAACTTCAAGATGGAGTCCTGAACTTCCCCTGACCTGTAAAGACTATGAAGTCAACCACTGTAGCCCATACTCCGCCTTCTAGAGTTACTCTGAAAACAGAAACTATCTTAAGAAATGAAGACAGGAATAGGATATTTTATAGGGATCTTATCCTGTGGCACTAGTTTTGTTTTAGCATAGTATGAAACTTACCAATATATACCTTAAGGAAAATTAACTGAGATCAATAATATTATGACAGTAACATAGATCTTTTGTCTTAAATCCTGGCTATACTCTGTTATCACCTGTGGAGTTTAAAGAATCAATCCATGTTTGGGATATACATATATATTCTTGATCCACAGAAGAATCTAGATATCTCAAACTGAAAAAGCAAAATATCATTTACTGTACGATTTAAACAACAAAAATTTAGTTTTCAGGGTTCTGGAGACTGGAAAGTCCAAAATCAAGGAGCCAGCAGATTCCATTCTCCTGGTATGAACACAACCTTTCCCATTGTATCTTCATATCACAGTGAGAAAGACAAGTCTGGTTTCTCTATATCTTCTTATAAGAACACTAAACCCATCAGGGATTCACTCCTGAATCTCATGTAAAACTAATTATACCCCAAAGGACCCATTGCCAAATACACTGGATCTTAAGACTTCAACATAGGAATGTTGGTATAATATAGTCAGTTCATTGCACCATAAAACTTTGAAGTGCAGTCAGTACTGAGAACCACTGACCTAGATTAATATTTTAGCTTTTGTTCCACTAAAGTAAAGACAACTCTGCTGATATTGTATGCATGATATAATCCTATGAGTGGACTCAAATTCTCATGATCCTGTGTTTTAGCTGAGAAACCATGTTTACATAACTCACTCAGTAACACATGTCAGAATTCACAAGAGTGGGGGACCAGGCACCTAGTTAAGAGCACATATTACAGTGTGCAAGGATGAAGGTTCAAGTCCCTGGTCCTGCAAGGAGAAAGCTTCACAAGTGGTGAAGCAGTGTTGCAGGTGTCTCTCTATCTCTCTCCCTCTCTATCTACCCCTCCACTCTCAATTTCTTTCTGTCTCTATCTGATAATAAGTAAATATTTAAACAAAAATTCACAAGAGTTAGATGTTATCACAGAAATAACCATTAATCTGAAAGAAAAAGTGATTGAGATTTCCTTATACCTGCCTACCTACCATTTTATTATTATACAGGCAGGATAATGAATTTGGTGGTGACCATGATCTCTAATATAATAGGTCATTTTAAAAAGCAGCGTATAATACTACTCAAGGAACCTACTTAATTCAGGAAAAATGTTTAATATTGAGATCTATCTTTAGATAAATATGCTAGAGCTTTAGGACTCAAAATATAAGTAATTCAGTTAATGACAGTGAAAGAAAACAAAAATGATGGAGTGAATGCAGAGAGTATAGAGATATCTAATTAGTTTCCAAGAGTGTAAAGGTACCTCTAATCATTGTTCTAAGTATTTAAAAAGAGAATTCTTTTTTCATACTAATTAATAAATTATTCTATCCAAATACATAGATATTATGTTTCAAATGAAACACACAAATGTGTTAACTCTTTTCAGTTAATTCTTGCTTACTGAATGTGACCTGGAAATTCATATTAACCAAGACCAGGAATAATTGAATTTACTTTTAATACCTGTGTGAAAATATAAAATAATACATAACCATACATTATTACCATTTTTAGTACATTAGAATTAAAATATTTGCTGGACATCTGCTATATCTGGCATATATCTGGCATTCTTAGGCCAGGTGCAGTATGTCATTTCTGGGACTACTGATAATACAAATATCAAAAATTTGTGATATGCAAATTCCAAAAGCATACATATCCACATAATGTAGCAACACTTTCTACTACATAAATGGTTTCTGCAACTGTCTTGGATAAATATATCTTAAGGTCAGCTTGACTATGGATAACATAGTCCAATATGATGGTTTTTAACTGACAGAATATACAGTCTTCCTGGACCTGGATTGATAATACTTTATTGCTCCTAACTGACCACCATCATCCTCTTGGGCCCCTGGGGCATATCCAACTTTTATTGGTGCCAACACGTCTAGAATTAAATCATCACCCAAAATTGCTCCTGCCATACTCAGGTGTTATCATTCACAAGGACCTTTCTTCGTATGCCTGCATCTAAGTGACAGACAGCTGAGAGAATCAAGGGAAGTGAGTTTCTGGTGCCAGCAGTAGCATTAAAGATGAAGGGTCAAGGCGGAATGCTGATAGAACTCTTGAACTGGGAACAGAAACAAAGTAAGGAAAAGCCAGAGGAAACTGGCTCATCTCAACATTAAGAAGCTACTGCTGGGGAGTCGGGTGGTAGCACAGCGGGTTAAACGAAGGTGGAACAAAGTACAAGGACCTGCGTAAGGATCCCAGGGGAGTTGCTTCACAGGTAGTGAAGCAGGTCTGCAGGAATTTGTCTTTCTCTTCTCCTCTCTGTCTTCCCCTTCTCTCTCAATTTCTCTCTATCCTATCCAATAACACATCAATAATAATAACTATAACAATAAAACAACAAGGGCAACAAAAGGGAATAAATATTTTTTAAAAAAAAAACTACTGTTGTCGAAGAAGTATCACAATCTTCTCTCTTTCTGATAGGATCCATTCAAGATTTACTACAGGTTAGGGCCAACTGCTCCTGGTTGAGGACACTTGTTACAATGTGCAAGAATCTGGGTTAGAGTCCCTAGTCTCCACCAGGGGGAAAGCTTCACAAATGAAGCAGTGTTGCAGGTATCTCTTTGTCTCTTTCCCTTTCTATTACCCCCTTCCTTCTCAATTTCTGGCCATTTCTGTCCAATAAATAAATAAAGATAATACAAAAAGAAGAAAAGATTTATTAAATATCTGTCATACAGCTAAGTCCAAGAATGCGAACTCAAGGAGATGATCTAGTGGGAGAGAGGAGGCAGATACAAAAGTTGTATACAGCAGCTGCTAAAAGAAACTTATCAAAAGCACCCTATGGGAACAGAACATTTACTTTTGAAAAGTCAACTATTTCCAATCATTCAGCCCCAAATTAAAACAGCCACAAAGTATACATTAAATTTTGCTTCATCTAATTTTCTTTATGTGTTCTACCTGCTGAACCACCTCCCCAACCACTTCTTGTGATTTTTGTATGGCTGCACAACATGAAGCAAGAATAAGCCACATATCTCAAGACTTGGAATCACTTTAATTGACTGACAAAGTCTTTCTAGCTGAATTAGAAACTTCTCACTAATATGGTCAACTAATACTCATTAGCAGTCGTTTATACTCCAAGGTAGCACTGCCCAATGAACAGAAACAGTTATTAAACTTTTGAAATGTGGCTGGTGTGAAAGTGGAACTGAATTAATACACTTAAATTTAAAATCCAAAAGGTCACATATGCCTAGTAACTATAACATTGGACAGCACAATTTAAATATATAAGCATTTTTAATTTTTCTTTTAGACTATGCAGTATGTTACACATGTCCTTGAAGAAACATATATAAGAACTGACTTCTTCTTGTAACTTGAATTTGATGTTTAGAGTTCCTCCCAATATGACATTAAAGCTAATGTATGATTAAAACACAGACATGTCTACTTTAAATAAATTACATAAAATAAAAGTCTCTGACTTTTACCACCAGCTTTACTGATGAAGTGGAAACATTTTCAAGTATTTGCAAGCTAAGATATCCAACTTGTTAAGAGATACTTGGAAAAGACTAATGTAACTCAATCTAACTGAAGAAACTGCATTATCTTAAAAGACTTAAAGGCTTTCAATGTGAGGATTATATCAGATTACCTGAACTGTAGGCATCATGAGTATTAGGATTCTGTATGTTTATATATTGCTTAACTTTGCTTCCTACCAAATGCCTGGCACTCAGCAAGCATATAATGAAAAAAACTGTTCAAGTAGGTTGATGAAGATGCTCTCTATTTGAATCTTGGTAGTTATTACATGGTCATACATTTGTCAAGAATTTCACGAAGAAGAAAAGATTTATTAAATATCTGTCATACAGCTAAGTCCAAGAATGCGAACTCGAGGAGATGATCTAGTGGAAGAGAGGGGGCAGATACAAAAGGGGGCAAACTAGAAAGGGAAAAATTATCTCTCCACATTTTTTTAGTGACAAAAAGTGCCGGGCTAGCATTGCAGGTGTTTCTTCCTAGCACATGCTCTCTGGGTTGGAGAGAAATCAACCTGAGCCAACCTGGGCTGCTGCTTCCTCAGCGACACGGGAGAGGAAGCAGGAACTCAATGGAGAAGCGGGAACGCAATGCCTTTATTGATCAAAGACAACGCCTTTATATATATCTTTAACTGGAAGTGGAAAGTGGGGAGAGGAAATGGCTAGGAGAAGGGGTGGAGAAAAGAGTGTGAAGGTAGAAAGCTTCCATAGCAGTTGTTGCAAAGGTTCTAACCAGTGGGATTAACCAATAACCTGCAGGCAAGGCAAGTCTCAGGCAAAATAATGATTATGTAAATAGACCACAGCATCAGCAATGGAGCAGAGAAACAGGGCTGCCTGATAAAAAAGTAACATTTGTGCACCTAGAAAGTCATGAATGCTGATCTTCAGGAGAACAAGTGGAAATATGAAATGCAGCACCAAATCGCATATAAATCAAGACAGCGAGTCCAAACCCCAAGCTGATCTCCAAGGGATTACATAAGGAAAGGACTCAAACTCAGGTCACAGGTGAACAAATAAACTAAGGATTGTGTGCTGTTAGGTAAGTCATGTGATTCTTCATGCCTCAGTTTACTTGGTAGTAAAATACATGTGTGAAAGACTTTGGAGAAAGCTGTGTGATGTATATAAAAGGCTTAGGATGGTTGTCTGCACCCAGAAAGTAGTAAAGGGAAATAAAATATAAATTATCTTGATCAAACTTCCTCTAAACTCCTCTGGTCCTAAATGAGGGAGGTTCCATTTCCAAACTACAATCTGAACAGCTGGCAAATAGACAAGCAGGCAAGAACTACAAAGTCACACATACTCAAAGCTTTACAGAGTAAAAGAAATGGAGAAACACAGTCCATGCTTCCAGTAAAACCTGAAGTTTTGCCAAAAGCAAAATTCCTACAACATAAGATTTTAAGCAAGTTCGAGAATCTCTAGTGCAGACGTGAAAACATAAATGAATTCATCAATGAAATGATCTCTCCTGGCAAACTTCCCTCAGTGGAAGCAACCGTAGTCTACAAGAAAATTAGAGTGAGATGAAATTAAGAAAATTTGTTATTCTACAGATGAAAAGCAATTTGTTTTCAGAGCAGAAACTATTACTTGGAAAAAAATGAATATTTTTAATCATGCTTACTATTTGTTTTCAGAGTGTAAACAGCCCAAGTTGAGAGTAAAAAACATACTGGATTCTATTAACTCCATATTCAGGAATAAATTGACTAATTCTTACAGAAGATCTGAGTGTAACTTGTAGTTTATGTATCTTTAAAATAGTAAGATGTGATGAAAAAATTCAGAATCTGATTCATTATATGTTAACCAATAATATCTATGTATTTGAATTTAGTGTACATAACAGGGCTACAGCTCACTTAATTCAAGGCTCTTGAATTCTCATTAGTGGAAAGAAAATATTCCTTAAAAGCTTTTAAAACACCTACCTCTCCTCTATGACTCACAGTTAATCTTCCTTATAGGAAAGCCACTGCTATTTTTCCCATTACCTGTTCAGTGGGTCAAGATTAAATAATAACTAGAGTTATGAAGTCATTACATTAGTTCTCCACCTAGTAGAAAATCATCTCCATTTTTGTAAAGGTTCACATTCACTTAGAGAATTATTTTGGATTCCTGTTTTAATTTCAGCCTCTCTGATTAAGACTGTCCTTCAGTTGGATGATACAAAATTTAATATTGTGCTACTTGAATGGTTTTAAACATAACATGAACTCAGACATTAGAAATCAAGTCTGCAGTGAAAACCTGATAATAAATTAAAAATAATGCTAATATTTAAATGTCAACCTAGCTCAGTAGTTGTCAAAGTGTGAACTAGGACTAGCAGCATTAGCACATCCTGGGAGTTTGCATGGCATGAAGATTCTCAGGCCTCACCCCAAACCTGTTAAGTCAGAAACTCTTAGGGTAGATCCCACAGTTTGTCTTTTAACAAGTTTCTCCAGCAGATTCTGATGCACAAGAACATTTAAAAACTGTCTTAAACGGGGCCGGGTAATTGCACACCTGGTTAAGCATACATGTTACAGTGCACAAGAACCCAGGTTTGAGTCCCCAGTCCCTACGTGCAGGAGGAAAGCTTCACGAGTGGTGAAGCAGTGTTGCTGGTGTCTCTCTGTCTCTCTCCCTGTCTATCATCCTCTTCCCTCTCAATTTCTGGATGTGTCTATCCAATAAATAAATAAAGATCTCATATATATATATATATATATATATATATATATATATATTTAAACTATGTTATAGGTCAATTTTGACAGAATTATCCAGGCAGATGAATTTACAGATGAACTTAATATGAAGTAATTTTCACCCTCTAGAATATGTAATATTCTTCTTTAGCTCCTGGCTATCTCTAATTCTAAAGTGGAAAGTCGATATTTCTTTCAATCCAAATAATCTAGTTGAGAATGGTTACTTGAGCACTTAGAAATAATTCATATATACATCCATTTAAAATATCAGAGGTTATGGATCACAGAAAGTGATAAAGTCATTAAGACATTCTTTATAAAAAATTACTCGGCCACCAGGTTCCAGATGCCATCAGGATGCCAGCCAGGCTTCCCTGGACTGAAGACCCCACCAATGTGTCCTGGAGCTCCACTTCCCCAGCAACCCACCCTACTAAGGAAAGAGAGAGGCAGACTGGGAGTATGGACCGACCAGTCAACGCCCATGTTCAGCGGGGAAGCAATTACAGAAGCCAGACCTTCTACCTTCTGCAACCCACAATGACCCTGGGTCCATGTTCCCAGAGGGATAGAGAATGGGAAAGCTATCAGGGGAGGGGATGGGATATGGAGATTGGGTGGTGGGAATTGTGTGGAGTTGTACCCCTCCTACCCTACGGTTTTGTTAATTTATCCTTTCTTAAATAAAAAATAAATTTAAAAAATTGTTTTAATTTTCTTTATTTATTGGATAGAGACAGGCAGAAATTGAAAGGAGGTGGGGAGATAGAGACAACTGCAGCACAGCTTCACCACTCACAAAGCTTTCCCCCTGCAGGTGGGGACCGGGGGCTTGAACCCAGGTCCTTGTGCACTGTAATATTTTTGCTCAACCAGGTGCGCCACCACCTGCCCCACAATTAAAACATTCTTAACTGTTAACAAGGTATTCTCTGGTGAATACTAACTTCCTTCTGGATGGTAAAGATAGTTGCCTAGCATTCAAATTTTATGAACACTGTCATAATTCATACCAAGATGATAGATAGTCAATAGATGTTTCCTAAGCATCTATTACATATTTAGGCCACATAGTTGGACTTAAAAGCTGCCGAAGATACTTTTTCCTTTCTTTCTTTCCTTTTTTCTTTACCTGGGCACTGCTCAGCTCTGGTTTATAGTGTGTGTGTGTGTGTGTGTGTGTTTGGGGGGGATATTGAACCTTGGACTTTAGAGCTGCAGGCATGAAAGTCTCTTTGCATAACCATTATGCTATCCACCCCTGCCCCTGCTCTACTTAATAAATAAATGTACAAATATACTGAAGATTTTGAGGAAAAAAATAATTGAAAAGGCTGACATTTTTATTTGCAGAATGAAAAGTATATAGAATGTATATAGTTTTGCCTATCTTCTAAAATATTGATTCCCAGATCGAGCTATTTATCTCATTTGAGAATGCAAAAATTTACAGATCAATCTGTAGGCAACATTGTAAAATGTGAACTTTGTTAAAATGGGAAGAGATAAAGAGGTGACTGACCATCAACGCTAAGCACCTTTTGAGTTCTAATACCGGATCACATTTAATATGGCCCCCAAATATGGGGCTACTCTGAGACAACCTAATTTGTTAGTTAAAGTTTATATCATCAAAGCATCAAAGGACATGCCCCATGAGGAAACATCTAATTTAAAAAAATGGCTTCTAAAAATACTGTCCTTAGAACTAGTCCTTTTTTAAACATAGTGTATTGGAATTGAGTGTTATTTAGTCACAAAAAGGAATGAAGTACTGGTATGCACACAACATGGATGCAAGCTGAAATCATTATACTAAGTGAGTGAAGCCAGATACCACAGGCCACATATCGTATGACTCAGTGAACAAATGGTTTTGTAATGAGACAATGATGGTGGTAACAGTTGTACATCTTTGAGATTAAAAAAAAAGTGACTTACACACTTTTAAAGGGTGAATTGTGATTTGTATTTCAATTAAAAAAAACATCACCCCCACCTGCAGGGGGGGAAGCTTCACAAATGGTGAAGCTAGTCTGCAGGTGTCTCTCTTTTTCTCTCCTTCTCTGTCTCCCCTCCCCTCTCAGTCTCTCTATCTCTATCCAAAATAAAGAAACAACATAAAATGTCAAAAAAAAAAAAGAAAATCACAATATACTCAAGACATGTAGTTAGATGGCACACAAAGCAGCATCCTGTGATTTATTTCTCTGCTACAGTGAGATTTACTTTTTAAAAAATATTTATTTTATTTATTTATTCCCTTTAGTTGCCCCTGTTGTTTTTTGTTGTAATTGTTGTTGGATAGGACAGAGAGAAATGGAGAGAGGAGGGGAAGACAGAGAGGGGGAGAGAAAGATAGACACCTGCAGACCTGCTTCACAGCCTGTGAAGCGACTCCCCTTCAGGTGGGGAGCCAGAGGCTTGAACCAGGATCCTTAGCAGGTTCTTGCCCTTTGCGCCACGTGCGCTTAACCCGTGGTGCTACCGCCAGACTCCCGAGATCTACTTTAAATGATAATCTAAGTAGTAAGATGACCTGGCATTGTTATTAAAATAGATCCTTCATGGAAAGGTTCATTCAACAGGTGCATGCTTTCAAAAAAAAAAAGTCTGCATTCTCCAGAAACAACAGTATAGTTTTTGGAGAAAGTCAGGACCAGATTACTGAGACTCTTAAATGTCAACAACATGCACCACAGTATCTTTTCACTTTAACAAAGCTTTTGGAATTTAAAGTATATTCATTTACCTGGCAGGGTGGTGTTTGACAATCATCACCATATTTGCATGACAATTGTTCTCAGAACATAAAAATAATTTCTCTTTGCAGTGGTTATTGTGCCAAAGGAGCACCATCTATTAGATGAAAATATTCACTTATCTATTTTGTTATCATCCCAAGAAGGTTTTTTTTTTTTTTATTGAGATCTTCTATCTGAAAAAAGTTAAATATGTTCACTCACAAACTGAGAACCATTTTCTAATTTTCAGGTTAATGCTTTCAGAGTTATTGCATTACACCATAATAAGGAATCTTAATGAAGAAAAGAAGTCACTTCATTAAATTTAGTTTTAAAATTCTGGAAAAATCTGTATCCTAGGTAAATAAATTAAAAACTAAATAAATAATAAATTGTAACTGGCTAACTCAGAATGCAATTTTTGTATTTAATGTGTAATAGGGTGATGGGGTTGGTGAAAGATGACTCCATGAATAAATACAACCTGTAGCTCTTCTTTAACTTGAGAAACAGTAACAGAACATAGATAAAATTTTGACTGAAACGTGTGTTTGTGTGTATATGTGTGTGTGTGTGTGTGTGTGTGTGTATGTGTGTTAAGTAACAGCTCAGACTTGTGACTAAGTCAAAAGTACTGAAAAACACTGGAAGTCAAGTTGGTGTTTGCTCCTGTTACTACTGTGTATGTGTGTGTGAATTCGAACCAGACACACATGCATTTTTTTCACTCAGGCCCAATACATTTGTAATATGAAATGAGCATTCAAATTGCGGTAGTAGAATACATAGCCCCGCGCTGTGGTTCTATTTCTACAATAGTTATATTTATCCTCTTCTGTGTATTTATAAAGACTCTTTACATAGTTTGGAATAGAGACAGGATGTGTGAGGAGAACCCAGCCTCCCTCTTGTGGAGAGCGGCCTGAGCATGTATCTCTGCTGGCGGAAGACAGGTGACTAGGTGCGAGGAGGGGAGGGGGCGCGTTTTCCCACGCTGTAGACACCCGCCATCACGTCGTCCACACCGTGGGATCCCCAGCTCAGTGTGGTCCTTCTCCCCTCTTTGAGAGGCGACGCCTGCAGCCAGTGCCTAATTACCCCACCCCCACCCACGCTCCCACCGCCACACACCAGTGTCCCAAAGGATCGTGGAGATGAACCCCACTGAGTTCTTATCACTCACCCAGGTAGCAAACACACAGAATCTGAAGACAAACGAAGAAGCGCTTTAGGATGAGCATTTCCAGACAGTCCGTGGTCCCCCACCACCGCGCGGCTCCTCTGCTTCTTGGAATGGAGAAAGAGGAGGGGGAGTGAGGGAAATGTTTTCTCCTCTAAATGTACAGATTGGTGGGGGGCGGGGGGGGGAGGAGGGGAGTAAAGAGAGAGAATGCAAAGGAAAGAGAAAGAGAATGCAAAGGAAAGAGAAAGAGAGAGAAGAGAAGCACGCTTGGTGGCCTCCGGAGGCGAAAGCTGCTAGCCGAGGTGCATGTCCTCGGACTGGCCAGGCTTGGTCTCCTGGGCTGCTGTGGCAGCGGTCTGAGCGCTGGGAGCGCAGCGCCCGCGCCTGTGTGCGGGTGCTCGCTCTGGCCGGGTTGCGCGCCGCTACACGCGGGCACGCGGGGGCGGGGGCCCAGGAGCGAGCCGCTGGGAGCGCGCCACTGGCCCAGGGTCGCTCACGGGGCGGGAGAGTCGCGGCTGGCTGGCAGTCAATCTGGGTCTCCACGAGTTGGGATTCCTACTGAGATGCCTCTCCCTCCCTAGTTCCTGGTAGTAGCTTTGCTGCCCTGGAGTTAAGAGGAGCACGCCACAGATTTAGAATTTTCCCAGAGAATATATATCTCTTCATACTTTGAGAAAAGAAAGGAGGCCAGACCCTCATTGTCCAGCACAGCCAGAAATTGACCTTTGGGGTTTACCCCTTTGGAAATAGTTCTTATTTTATTGTTGTCCTCCCTGCAGATGCTAAGTGGGCCTAATCATAAGGTGGTGGTGGTGGTGGTGTGTGTGTGTGGGGGGCGGGGGGTGCCTGAGTAAGCAAGGTTCCATTCTCAATCTTTCTATTTGTCCAACTCACCATAGTAGTTCCAGATCCCATTATCTCTAGGGCAGTTGACTACAATCTCCTACCCTGATTGTAACAGTGAGACCCAGACCCTGACCCTGACCCTGACCCCCCTCTCTACCCCCCACCCACCCACACACATTAGTCATCCTGCTGCTGGACACAGCTGCTTGAGGGAGTTTTAAACTCAGTAGTGCTATGGTGCTCCCAGACAAAACTACCCAAGTGCATCCTCTGGACTCTGGGTCCCAGGTTTTTTTTTTTTTTTTTAATTGGTTGATTGGATGGTATACAAAAGAAACATAATACAAACCTTCTGTTGCCTTAAAGCAGATATTGTCTCACTCTGTGTGCCTGTTTCTAAGGCAGTCTCCTTAACTAGAATATGAGCGCTTCATCTGCAAGGAGTTTGCCTTGGTTATAATCCCAGCTCCTAACACAGTGGCAACAATTAACAGCAAATGGTTCCTGAGTGTTGAATTATTTGAAGCCTGAAGGAGATGATAAGGCAGAAAGTGGTATCTTCTGGAAATCTGGCTACACCCAGTCTTGATAAAGTCATTCCCTTTTCAGAGATTTTCATTTCTATATCCTTTAACCATTAAGTATATATTTTTTCTACTTGTTTGAGACCCAGTTTGGATTCTCTGAAGAGTTCACTTCAAATTCATGCTAACTGAAAGTTCTGGAATTATCCCTTATATTCTTAGGCACTATTTGATGTAGGTTATCTGTACTGTGTGTACTCCTTTGTTCTGTTCTTGTTTCAAAAATAGTATTTCAGCTTTAAAAGTTTAAAGAAAACCATCTCAAAACTGATTCCTGAATATATTTCAAGTGTGACTACTAGTTCTTACCAACAGCCACAGCCTCTAACATTAAGTTAAACACACAGAGCTAATTATACCTTTTGTGATTGCTTCAGTAATTCATTAGATGTGGGTAATCACAAACACTGAATTGGTAGATTCATTTGTTAGTCCAGGAATGCATATAAACATTAAGAAATTGACCCTGAATCTATTCTCCCCATGGGGAGAAATAGATATGCTTTAGCCTTTACAACTGTAATAGAGCTTGATGCTTGCTCCTGTAAACTTTCACACAGGGAAACACTTTTGCCAGCATGGTAAAAAAAAAAAAAAAAGTGTGTATAAACTAGAAATTCACTAAAAGGTGAGATAAAGTAGATAATATGAACAAAAGTAGGCAGAGATTTCCTAGAGATGTGAAATACACTAGAATAACTAGTCTAGAAAAATAAAAACTGGGGCCAGGTGGTGGCGCACCTGGTTGAGCACATATGTTACAATGCGCAAGGACCCAGATTCGAGCCCCCAGTCCCCACCTGCAGGGGGAAAGCTTCAAAAGTGGTGAAGTAGTGCTGCAGGTGTCTCTCTGTCTCTCAACTTCTCTATCCCTCCCTTCCCTCTTGATTTCTGACTGTCTCTATATATCCAATAAATAATAAAGATAATAAAAAAAGAAAAAAGAAAAAGAAAAACTGATATCAAAGAGGATGGGGCAAGAATGAAAGAAACAGTTGTTATATGCTATACAAACAGTGAGAATTAAATTTGAACAGATTGAGTAGGGTCATACTATGGGAAAACACTGACACCCTAGAAGAATTTTCATCTGAATAATAAGTAAGGACATTAAGAAAACTTCCACAGAAGAAATCCCCCAAAACATAATGGCTTAGAAGAATTTAGATTTGCTTAAAGGAATGTGTAGTGTTCCAGAAATTCTCAGTCACTGGTCTAATAGCAAACAATCATCAGGCTGGAAAAAGAGCTCACTTGGTCAGTGTGCTGCTCTGCCATGTGCATGACCCAGGTTCGAGCCTAGACCCCCACAGCTCTGAAACAAACTTTGGTGCTATGACCTCTTTTGCTTTCTCTACTTATGTTGTTGTCTCTGTCTCTGAAAAAGTTATCCCAAAGCAGTGAAGTGTCTGTGGTGACATAAAAATAAATAGGAAAATTAAAAAATCATCCTAAGTGGAGCCGGGCAGTAGTGCAGCAGGGTAAGTGCACATGGCTGCAAAGCTCAAGGACTGGCTCAAGGATCCCTGTTGGAGTCCCCACCTGCAGGGGACTCCAACTTTACCAGTGGTGAAGCAGGTCTGCAGGTGTCTTTCTCTCCCCACCTCTGTCTTCCCTTTCTCTCTTGATTTCTCTCTGTCCTATCCAACAACAATGACAGCAACAACAACAATAAAAACAAGGGCAACAAAAGGGGGGGAGCCTCTAGGAGCAGTGGATTTGTAGCACAGGTACCAAGCAATGACCCTGGAGGCAATAAATAAATAAATAAATAAATAAATAATAAATAAATAATCATCCTAAGGGAGCTTGATGCTCCCTCCTAACATGAACTGAAACTGACATCACTAGTGACTCTTTATTTTGGTTACAAAGTCAAAGACATGGAGAAAGAAATAGGTGGATCTTGTATCTACTAATTTAGTTTTCTCTCTTTTTCCAGATGACAGGTGAAAGGGGATGCTGGCTTGCTCTGGGTCCACCCATATCCCCGGCCATTGGGAGATGGAGGTCAAAAGTAGCCCTGGATGTCCTGGGGTAGCTCACTGTGCCGAGGGCAAAGTGTGCAGAGAGACAGGACAGTCAGCTCTGGGAAAAGCCTTGAAGGACAATTCGTTTATTGAAAGAAAAAGCAGATAGATATAGGCCATAACTTGGGGGGAAGGTTTGGGGTATCCATTAACCCAAACATATAGCAACACAATGCATAGCTACATTTTTACCAACAGACTATTTGATTATAAGCTTTACAATGTACATTTTTCTGAAAGTAAATTGCAGGCACTTTAGGGCAGCAGGAGAGAGGAAAAGGTGAGCAATGTTTGCTGAGGTTTTAAAGTTAACACAGTAATCCATAGCTTTTAATTAAAGAAGGAAGGGGGGGGGAATAGCATGTGTACAAAGGTGCCCATGTCATAAATTACAGAGACTAGCCCTTCTCTTGACCTGAAGGCAGAGTTGGGGAGTTCAGGGTCAAACCAATTGGTCTCATGGAAACAATGGCCTGGGTTTTTTTTTTTTGGGACAGTGGGCCCATTCTCCAACAAGGGGAGAGAGAAACGAAAGAGACAACACAACATTATCACTCTTGAAGCTCCTGCTTTGTGGTGGTTCTCCCTTTTGGTGGTGGTGGTGGGGTGGTTTCAGATCTCAAACCCAGGTCCTTGTATATATAAAAAAATGTGTACTCTGCCTGGTAAGCAATACCCTACACCCCTCAGCCAATTTAATTTTTTTATAGTGAATATTAATGCTTTTTTAACTGAGAATATAAAAAAGCCTGAGGGTGTCAAAGTGTTCCTGCTGAGTTTTGCATGGGGGTATGATGGCAACAAACTTTATGTAACTGAGTGAAAGCAATGGAAAACTACCATGGAGGACCAGCCAATGTGAATTTTATACTTCAGTGAGGGCACTAGAGTGGAAGACACAGGAAGTTATGATCCCTGGAAAAGAGGTCACAGCAATAGCCCAGGTATGAATGAATAGAAGGTACCAGAAGAGTGGGGCTATGTAAAACTAAATGTGGGGGCCTGGGAATGGGGACCAGAAGATACTGTAATGTTTGTCCAAATTGACTGACTTTTGTGCCTAAGGCTTAGAAGTCCCAGGTTCAACTGCCAGCACCACCATAAGACAGAGCTTTGGAACCTCAGAGTGATCTCGTGTCTATCTGCATCTTTCTTTGCAAAATAAATAAGTGAAAAAAATTAATTAAGGCCAGGAAGTGGCTCATCCAGTTGAACGCACATGTTACTATGTAGAAGGACCTGGGTTCAAGTCCTTGGCTCTCACCTGCAGGGGGAAGCTTCATGAACATTGGAGCAGATTTGCATGTGTCTCTTTCTCTCCTTATTTTTCCCTCTCCTTTCAGTTTCTCTCTCTCCTATCAAGTAAAAGAGAGGGAGAGAGAGAGAGAGAGAAAGAAGAGAAAATTCTCCTATCAGGCAGCATAATGGTTCTGTGAAAAGAGAAAAAAAATAAAAGTAAAAAATGGTGGGTTGGAGTTGAGTCCCAGCAATAACCCTGGTGGCAATAAAATAATAATAAATAAATGAATGAATAAGAAAAGAAAAACAAAATGTATTTCACTTTTCATGATTTTATGGGAGTCCCATTCATTTTTGAGACACAGTACTGAGACATTCACATGAGTTATTTTGAATTAAACAAAATACCATGTGTTGTCATTCATAGTCTGTCTTTCTGTCTATCTATCTAGCATCTGATTTCTTTAGAAAATTCTTCCTTTGCATTATTTCACGTATTTGAAACATTCCTATTAGTGTCCGTCATGTACCTCGTGTTGCTTTAGGAACTCAACTTGCAAGTCTGAATTATTCCCTGTCTACTATGAAGGTTCATCATAACGTAAGAGAGAAAGACATTGTTACTAGAAAACATCTTTACTGTGAATAGTTATATAAATTATAGAGTCTGCAGTTAATTTGATTTTTAGATAAATGATGAATACTCTTGAGGTTTTTTAATTTAATTTTATCACTCTTAGACCAACTTTTTTCATTCTATTTATCAGATAGATGGGGAGAGAGAGAGAGAGAGAGAGAGAGAGAGATTACAGCACTGGAATTTCCCTTAGAGCTTTGGCACATCCATGAGATTTGGCACACATGTCCTATTGAATGTTTTATCTTCCAGCCCAATAATAATTTTTTATTATAAACTAATTTTCTTGCACTATGAAACACTACAATTATGAGCAAGTGTGGTGAGTAATATTTGCTGTAATGAGCAATTTATTGCACTCTCATGCAGTATTTGAGACATTTTTTTTATGTCCCAATGACTCATAGGACCACCACGCAAAAAGGAATTTACATCTGAGATGGAGCAGTACAGTGGTGTCTTTCCTTCTCTCTCATCCTGTCTCCCTCTGCATCTCACACTCTATCTGGAAAAAAAGCTTATTGTTTACCTAAAATTTAATTATTATTATTATTATTTTGAACAGAGCACTACTCAGCTCTGGCATATGGTGGTATGGGGGACTGAACCTAGGACTTCAGAGCCTCAAGCATGAGTCTTTTTGCTTAGCTGTTATGCTATCTACCCCATCCCAAATTTAACTCGATGTCCAATACTTTTGTTTACAAAGTCATATAATTGTATGTTGAATTATCTGAGACTAGTCTGATATCAAAGGTAATCTTTTGTGGCTATGTACTATCCATCCCTATCTATGCTTTTCTTTTTCTTCTGTATTTACTTTTGTTTATTATTATTTTAAAATTTTATTTGCTTATTTGATAGGACAGGGAGAAATTAAGATGGAAGGGGAGAGAAGGAGAGATACTTATGGCCCTGCTTCCCTGCTAGTGAAGCTTCCCCCTTGCAAGTGGGACCTAGGGGCTTAATTCCAGGTTCTTGCACATTATAATATGTGAGTTGAACCAGGTGCACCACCACCCATCCTGTATTCATGACTTTCAGTATGTTTCCTTACTCATGACTTTCAGTATGTTTCCTTACTCTGAAAATTATTGTCAAAGCACACTTAACTTGGATAAAGATAAGATAGACAGATGGGAGGAGGAGGGTGTTTTCATTGCAGAATCTTTTTGATTCTTAAATTCAGTGGAAGTGCTAGGAGACTACAGAGTTTTGTGCAGTCACTGAGTAAAACATGACATTAAAAAGGAAGTAAAATAACAGTGCCTCCTACTACAACAGAAAAAAGTTGTTCCTACTTCACTCATGGTATTGCTCATTTTATACAGTGGTATTATTGAAAATTAAATTTTAGCAGATAGGGGGATCAATTAAGTATTTATTCTGAGAAAGTGACCACAGTTTAATTAGAAGCAAGACAGCAATATTTTACATAAAACTATTTTCTGATTGTAAGAGAACAGACTTATATGTTATTTTCACCTTGAAAATGCCAGTCACATGTGATTGGCATAATGGCATCTAGAATACTGCATATTCTTATGAGAGTTCTAAAAAGACTGAAGAGTAATTTTAATTTCTGCCTAACAGTAAAAAAAACTTTTCATGTGAATCTGCCTGATTAATAAGCTTTTGTATTTTAAAAAGATTTATTTTATTTATTTCAGACGAGGAGAGAGAGAGAGAGAGAGAGAGAGACTCCAAATAATAAGCCAGCAAATATAATGCCAAGAACCAAACTGGGAGCCTCTGGCATGCAAGACTGGCATTTTGTCAGCTTCACATTTCCCCTCGTGCCTACTAGTAGACTTTCTACCTGTAAAGACATTGTCCTTAGCTATTAGTTGACCTTCTACCTGTTAAGACACTTGTCTTTACCTACCCGAGGCTTCTACTTTTATTTTTTCAAACACTTTGTTTGGAAATAACTTTAGACAATGAAAATCAGCAAAAATATTGCCAAGATGTTCTATATTTTAATACTCATATTCTCCAATCATTAACATTTCACCGTTATCATCCTTTTTCTCCTTTCATACATGTATCTACATACATACATATATTCATTTTTTCCTGCAAAATAGTTGGTAGGATACAAACTATTTCACCAGCCATCCTTTAGGCTGTCGTACTTTGGCGACTTTTTGAACTTAGCAGGTCAATTTTTGTTGATTATAGAATGTACTATTAATGGTGGGATATATGATCATTTAGAAAAAAAAATATTAGGAACCAACTCATATAACGTAATAAAACATGATAGGTATATATTGCTCCTCTGAAAAAGTTGCTTTTGATTTTGAAAGTGTTTATTCTTACATGAAGCTCTTTCCCTCCATCTACTTCCTCCTTGTGTGTGGCTTTGGAACTCTTGAATAAATTTCATCTACCTTCTAACAGAGTTCTCCCATTAGTCTTTCTACTCAGGAGTTCACAATCAATATCAGAGTAATCATTATAAAATTGATAATGTCTAATGTGAAGTACACAGCAATAAATGGGAAACAGCATTAGTGATTGCTTCTAAAGATCCAAAAGATGTATCTAAAAAAGAATTAATAATACTCTATAGTGGTGATATTTATTTTAAGAGCTCATGTGAGTCAGCAGTGTGCTACACTGCTAATTGTTAGTTGTATTAAGATAATTACTAGTTTGTGCTAATAGAATTGTATCCTTTAGAAAAAAAAGTACTGTATCCTTTAGAATGGAAGAGGTGTTTTATTTTTCTTCTATGTTGTGTTATTTATAATGACTGATATTTCAATATTTGTATATCATGTTTCATCATGTCCACCTTGACATGATCTTTAGTAGAAAACATAATAGGAAAGCCATAATTTTCTTTTTTGCCAAAAACTCCAATCTGAATTTCATTATTTAAAGACATTTCAATAGAATACATTCTCACATTTGTATTGCCTTACAAAGATCTAAATGGTCAATTTTAGGCTTGCTTTCACTTTCATTTCTTTGCCATTTAAAGGTGAAAACACCCTTCTCCCTACTGTATAAAAGGCAAACATAGGATTTAAAGTATTCCTCAAGCTTTATTTTAAAATCACCTAGGTTTTGGGAGACTGTATATAATAAGTTTTGTAAGAAAGAGAATCACTGACAGATTGGGGCATTGATATTATTTAATGACTCATTGCTCTATTTTTAATACATAAACTTATTTTTTCTGTCACTGGGGCTTCTAATCTACAGAGTATCACCATTCTTGGAGTAGTTTTTTTTAACTTTTAAAAAAAATTATTTATTTATTTATTCCCTTTTGTTGCCCTTGTTGTTTTATTGTTGTAGTTATTATTGTTGTTGTCGTTGTTGGATAGGACAGAGAGAAATGGAGAGAGGAGGGGAAGACAGAGAGGAGGAGAGAAAGACACCTGCAGACCTGCTTCACCACCTGTGAAGCGACTCCCCTTGCAGGTGGGGAGCCGGGGTTCGAACCGGGATCCTTATGCCGGTCCTTGTGCTTTGCGCCACCTGCGCTTAACCCGCTGTGCTATAGCCCAACTCCCTATTTAACTTTTTTATTTTCTTTTTTTTTCCAGATAGAGTGTGAGATGCAGAGAGGGAGACAGGACGAGAGAGAACAAAAGACACCACTGCACTGCCCCTATGGGAATGTAAATTCCCTTTTGCATGGTGCTCCTATGCAGTCATTGGGAACTTAGACCTAGATCCTGGGACATGGTAAAATATGTAATCTATCAGGTGAGTTATCTCTCAGCCATACATGAACATTTTTGATAATTCATCATTTAGCTGTTTCTGGTTTAGTATGAAATAGCCAAGTATGATAGGTGATCTATAATACTTTCAATAACATTAAAGCTCACTGTGTTCACCTCAATTTGTAGCCAAAATATTGTACCTCTAAAACTGCCTCCATTTGATTTTCAGAACTCAGAGAAAATATCTTTTCAGTTCTTCTTCTGCTTGTTGCTGGCTTTGAAAGTGACTGGGATCCATGTGGATTCAGTCAGCTAGGAATCGTCAGTTTCCCCAATGAATGGGTACTCACGAGATGCACCACGGGAAGGTCGATCCAATACCAACACCTCGTCACAGACCCCTGCAAGCGTCAACCCGGCTTTGACCTAGCACGTTATGATTGGGCCCTCCTCAATCGCTATCAAACAGGCCATGGCCGGTGCGCCGCTATGTTCCATCGCTGGGGAGCCAGAGACAACCCGAACTGCCCCTGCGGCTACAGACAGACTATGACCCACATAGTCAACGACTGCCACCTCTCCAGATTCAAAGGAGGTCTCGAAACTTTACATCAGGCTCAACCTGACGCTGTTGACTGGCTACGGAAGAAGGGCAAACGCTAGAAGAACTTCTTCTAGCGTTTGCCCTTCTTCTTCTAGCATTTGCCCTTCTTCGGTAGCCAGTCAACAGCATCAGGTTGAGCCTGATGTCTGCTTGTTGCTGGCTTTGAAAGTGACTGGGATCCATGTGGATTCAGTCGGCTAGGAAGGATCGTCAGTTTCCCCAATAAATGGGTACTCACGGGATGCACTACGAGAAAGTCGATCCAATAAATCCCACCTTTTCAGTATTTGTAGTGAAGAAATTATTATTTTGGGGCCAGGTGGTGGCGCACCTGGTTGAGCACACAAATTACAGTGTGTTAAGGACCCAGGTTTGAGCCCCCAGTCTCCACTTTTAGGGGGAAAGCTTTGTGAGTGATGAAGCAGTGTTGCAGGTATCTCTCTCTGTCTCTGTCCATCTCTATCACACATTTCCCTCTCGATTGCTGGCTATCACTGTCCAATAAGTAAAGATAATTAAAATTTTTTTAAGTTTATATTTATTTATTTCTTGAGTCCTGCAACCTCTAGAGTGGAGCTCACTTTTCTGCATGCTTCTCATTTCGACCAAATGATATTGCATCTGCTGATGCCAACTTAATCAACACAACAACGACCACCTCAGCAAACTTCACTTTCAGATTGTGTCCAGAGACGTCAGACACGTATTGTCAACCCTTCAGCCTCATTACTTGAGTGAGACTTTTCCTTTCATAGTATTCTCTTTTTTTTCTTTATTTTATTTATTTATTCCCTTTTGTTGCCCTTGTTGTTTTATTGTTGTAGTTATTATTGTTGTTGTCGTTGTTGGATAGGACAGAGAGAAATGGAGAGAGGAGGGGAAGACAGAGAGGAGGAGAGAAAGTTAGACACCTGCAGACCTGCTTCACCGCCTGTAAAGCGACTCCCCTGCAGGTGGGGAGCCAGGGTTCGAACCAGGATCCTTATGCCGGTCCTTGTGCTTTGCGCCACCTGCACTTAACCTGCTGTGCTACAGCCCAACTCCCTCAAAGTATTCTCTAATTCCATTTCAGGTGGTCCACTTCCTAAAAAACTCCTAAAACCTAGATATAGATCAATTCCCATGAGATGGAGTCTATGTTCACATGTATCCATAAATTAGGGCAAAATATATACCTGAAAGCAAAAGTGCACAATAGTCTGCAGTGAGTCAGTATGAAGTTCATAATGAAATAGTGTCTACTTAGACTTAGATACCCTCCTCACCTATTTCCTATTATACTTCCCTCACTTACTTCCAAGCTATCCTTTCAAAGTGAGGACTGCAAAAAATGAATAAGGGCAAGAGACTAGCATACTGTAAGGATGACTCTTTAATCACTATCAGGACACCCCATCAGCTGGGACCCTAGTCAGGGAGTCCTGAGATTCCCAAACAGACATGATGGGCCTAGACCTCAAATTAATCCCTCTCTCCATTGTTACCAGTCATCTCTATCAGGAAAAACAAAACAGACCCCTTTGTGAGCACCCATAAGACCTTGCCCTCAACATTGATCAACAATGATGGAGAATGTTGCATTCTCTGAAGGGAATATACTGAGGCTGGACAGTATACTCAATGCTACACCTGAGGAAGATGGGTCCTGATATTGGGGCAGCTTAGAATGTCCCTACTCATGACCACAGAATGTGAGGTTGGATCTACAGGGATGTGGAGGTCACATAGGCTCCTAAGCTGAATATGGGCTGGCCCCAGATCAGATCAAATCTATAGGGTTTAAAGTCAACAATATTTATACACCTTTCCCATATATGGGAGCTACTCTCTTCCCTGATGCAGCTTTCTGGTCCTTTTTCCAGCCTTGACATCATCTCCCCAGAAAATTAATTGGATCCACCTGCATATCAGATTTCAGGCTCAGGGAGGAAAAACAAAAACAAACAAACAAACAAAAAAACAACAGGGAGTAGAACAGTGGGTTAAGCACATGTGGCACAAAACTCAAGGACTGGTGGAAGGGTCCTGGTTCAAGTCCCCAGCTCCCCACCTGCAGGGGAGTTGCTTCAAAGGTGGTGAAGCAGGTCTGCAGGTGTCTATTTTTCTCTTCCTCTCTCTGTCTCCTCCCCCCCTCCATTTTTCTCTCTCTTATCTAACAATGATGACATCAATGACAACAACAATACTAACTACAATAATAAAAAAAAAAACAAGGGAAACAAAAGGGAAAATTAAAAAAAAAAAACTAGTATACCCACAGGCCCTTTGGAATATAACTAAAATATGTCTACTAGCTATCTACAAAATGGAGACCCCCCTCCCCAACTCTTGATCTGCACTACTCAGCCTTTAGGTTCATGATTAGTTAACAACTTGTTTGGCTTTATATGTAACTCTTTTCAGCTACCAGGTTCCATATGCTACCATGATGCCAAGCCACTTCCCTGGACAGAGAACCCCACCAATGTGTCCTGGAGCTCTGACTCCACAGAACCCTGCACCACTAAGGAAAGAGAGAGGCAGGCTGAGAGTATGGATCGGCGTGTCAATGCCTATGTTTATCGGAGAAGCAATTACAGAAGCCAGACTTTTCACCTTCTGCATCCCACAATGTTCTTGGGCCCATACTCCCAGAGGTTAAAGAATAGGAAAGCTATCAAGAGAGAAGATACAGAATTCTGGTGTTGGGAATTGTGTGGATTTGTACCCCTATTTTAGTTATATAGTTATATTCCAAAGTGCCCATGAGTATACTAGATTTTTTTTTTTGAGCCTGACATCTGATATGCAGGTGGACCCAATTTATTGTCTGGGGAGATGATGTCATAGCTGGAAAAAGGAGCAGAAAGCTGCAACAGGGAAGAGAGTAGCTCCCTAATATGGGAAAGGTGTATAAATATTTTTTACTATAAACTTCATTGATTTGATCTGATCTGGGTCCCATATTCAGTTTAGGAGCCTATATGACCTCTGCATTCCTGTAGATCTGAGCTCACATTTTGTGGTCATGAGTAGGAATGTTCCAAGCTGCCCCAATTTCAGGACCCATCTTCCATAGCATAGACTGTTGTCCAGTCTCCCTTCAGAGAATGCAACATTCTCTACCATTGTCAATCCATGTTGAGGGCAAGTTCCTATGGGAGCCACAAAGGGATCTATTGTGTTGTTCTTGATAGAGATGACCAATAACAATGGAGAGAGGGATTCATTCGAGGTCTAGTCCCCTCTTGTCTGTTTGGGAATCTCAGTACTCCTGGACTAGGGTCCCAGCTGATGGGGTGTCCTGATTGTAACTAAAGAGTCATCATTAAAGTATGCTAGTCTCTTGCCCTTATTCAGATTTTGCCGTCCTTTCTTTGAAAGGATAGCTTTGGAGTGAGTGAGTGAGCGAAGTATAATAGGAAGTAGGTGAGGAAGGTATTTAAGTCTAAGTAGACACTACTTCATTAGGAACTTTATGGTGTCTTTTTAGATCTTTCTACTTGCTTGCTGCATATACTGACTCACTGCAGACTATTGTGCATTTTTGCTTTCAGGTATATATTTTGCCCTAATTTATGGATACATGTGAACATATGCTCTATTTCATGGGATCTGGTCTATATCTAGGTTTTAGGAGTTTTTTAGGAAGAGAACCACTTGAAATGGAATTAGAGGAGTTCCAGGAAGATGGTGGACTGAGAAGCTGCTAGCAGCGTGAGCTCTGATCACATCTTCTGGAAATGGTAGGATTTGCTGTCTTTAGCAGGCCAGTCAATAAGGGGTCCTAGTGGTGACACCAAGGAGGTGACTATAATTTAATTTGGGTTAAGAATTAGAGTAAAGGTGGCACGGACTAGCGGGCAGGCTGCTCCAGACTTCCCAGGCAGCGGCGGGCAAGGCGGGTGCGCCGGGCATTGTCCTCCGCCCGGGAAGGCGGGTCCTCCGCTGATTGCAGAGCACTGCTGGGCAGCCAGCAGAGGACCTGGAGGGAGCACTATAGCTCAAGGGCTTTCTCTTGGGAGTCTCCAGGGACCACCGCGACCCTGAGGGTGGATCCAAAGACTTCTTGAGTATAGCTCTCATTGGATCAAAGGACTTGGAGCTAGTTTTCATTTTTGAGAAATCCTTTAAAAAAGTCTGGGGGGGGGGGTTTCCTGGAAGATGGTGGACTGAGAAGCTGCTAGCCGCTGAGCTCCGAACACAACTCCTGGAAACGGTAGGATTTTCTGCCTTTAGCAGGCCAGCCAATAAGGGGCCATAGTGGTGAAACCAAGGAGGTGACTATAACTTAATTTGGTTTAAGAATTAGAGTAGGGGAAAAAAAATTCTTATTTATTCCTTTTAATTTTCAAGCATACCTGCTCCCCCCCACCATAAGCAGTCCCTGGGGACCAGCTCCTAGCAGGATACCCCACACCACCAAACAGGGTGCTTTTTTGAATTCACTGATACACATTTGGGAATTTCCTTGCACTGCTCTTTAATTACAACTCTTTTTCTTATCTTCTCCCTTTTCTCTCTCTTGTCTCTCTCTCTCTCTCTCTCTCTCTCTTTTTTTATCTTGTCATACACTTCTTCCTTCTTCTTTGCCTTTCTGAATTTGTGAATTATTTTGGGGAAGGAATCGGACTCAGAGTGGACTCTCTATGTGTGTATCTCTGCTCTAGTTCCCTTTCCCCTCTTCTTACCCCTAGATTAAACAGTGGATAGTAGATTAGCATAACTGCCTATTCTTGCTATCCTCTCTTTCTTTTCTCTTTCTTCACTGGGATTTGGTTACTATTTTTTCACGGACTGGAGAAATTGTTAGGCTAACTGGTAATGCTTAAACTACTTCAATACTAACTTCAGTTGCTACTGTAATTCCGGAGGTTGGTGAGTGCAATTGTCATAAAGGTATTTAGTACAGTGTTACTTGTACTCAAGACACAACAACTGAGGAACAACAGAGCATAAAAAAAAGAAACACATAAATTAAAAAAAATGGGTAGATCAAAAACAAATAAAACTGCTACTCCAATGAATGAAGACAAGATCCCAGAAGAAACTACAAATCAGCCAGAAGTAACCATAGATAAGAAAAGTATGCAAGCAATAATAAACTTATTAATCACAGAAATGAAAACAACATTGGAGGAAAGGAATGGCAGTATTAGGGAAACAACAGTTGAGACTCCCAAGGAAAATACTGATTATCTTGAGGCAATTCGAGAACTGAAAGCTGAAATAGCTGTAATGAAGAAAGAAGCTGAGGCAAGGGAAAGCAGACTAACAGAAGCAGAAAACAGAATAAGTCAGACAAAGGATGAGTTAGAGAAAACAAAGAAAGAGATGAAAGAGCTTAAAGAGAGATTGAGAGACACTGAAAACAACAACAGAGACATATGGGATGATCTCAAAAGAAGTAACATTCATATAATTGGCCTGCCAGAGGAAGAAAGAGAGGAAGGGGAAGCAAACATTCTAGAGGAAATAATACAAGAAAACTTCCCAGACCTGAATAACAGAAAGGATATCAAGGTTCAAGAGGCCCAGAGAGTACCAAACAGAATCAACCCAGACCTGAAGACACCAAGACACATCATAGTCACAATGAGAAGAAGTAAGGATAAAGAAAGGATCCTAAGGCTGCAAGAGAGAAACAAAAAGTCACATACAAGGGAAAACCCATAAGATTATCTGCAGACTTCTCCACTCAAACTCTCAAAGCCAGAAGGGAGTGGCAAGATATCTATCGAGCCCTGAATGAAAAAGGGTTTCAACCAAGGATAATATATCCTGCTAGACTTTCATTAAAACTAGATGGAGGGATCAAAAACTTCTTAGATAAACAACAGTTAAAGGAGGCAACCATCACGAAGCCCTGAAAGAGGTACGAAAGACCTCTTTTAAACAAGAACATCACTATAATACTTGCAATATATCAGAGCAAACAATTTTTTTTTTAGAACAATGGCACTACAATACATTAAATCCATAATGTCAATAAATGTCAATGGCTTAAAGTCACCCATTAAAAGGCACAGGGTGGGGGGATGGATCAGAAAACATAATGCAACCATATGCTGCTTGCAAGAATCCCATCTGTCACAACAAGATAAACACAGACTTAAAGTGAAAGGATAGAAAACAATCATACAGTCTAATGGACCACAAAAAAGGGCAGTAACAGCCATTCTCCTCTCAGACATGATAGATTTTAAATTAAATAAAGTAATAAAAGATAGGCAAGGACATTACATAGTGATTAGAGGATCAATCAGCCAAGAAGACTTAACAATTATTAGGATCTATGCACCCAACGAGGGACCATCTAAATACATTAAGCATCTACTGAAAGAATTTCAAAAATACATCGATAGTAATACAATAATAGTGGGAGACTTCAATACCCCACTCTCACACTTAGACAGATTAACAAAGCAGAGAACCAATAAAGATACAAGAGATTGATTGACGAGATCGACACACTAGACCTCTTGGACATTTTCAGACTCCTCCACCCCAAAAAACTGGAATACACCTTCTTTTCAAATCCACATAACACATACTCAAGGATAGACCACATGTTAGGCCACAAAGACAGCATCAATAAATTCATGAGCATTGAAATAATCCCAAGTATCTTCTCAGACCACAGTGGAGTAAAACTAACATTTAACAACAAACGAAAATTATTAAAAGACACAGAATTTGGAAACTAAACAACATGCTCCTTAAGAACCACTGGGTCAGAGACTCACTCAAGCAGGAAATTCAAATGTTCCTGGAAACTAATGAAAATGAAGACACAACCTATCAAAATATTTGGGACACAGCGAAAGCAGTACTGAGAGGGAAACTTATAGCCATACAATCACATATTAAACACCAAGAAGAAGCTCAAATGAACGACCTTACTGCACACCTCAAGGACTTAGAGGAAGAGGAACAACGGAACCCGAAAGCAACCAGAAGGACAGAAATCACTTAAGTTAGTGCAGAAAAAAATAACATCGAAAATAAAAGAACGATACAAAAGATCAATGAAGCCAAATGTTGGTTCTTTGAAAGATTAAACAAAATTGACAAAACCCTAGCCAGACTCACCAAACAAAAAAGAGAGAAGACTCAAATTAATAGAATTGTAAACGATGGAGGAGATATCACAACTGACACCACAGAAATCCAGAGAATGCTGTGAAACTTCTATAAAGAACTATATGCCACCAAGCTAGAGAATCTGGAAGAAATGGAACAATTCCTAGAAACCTGTGCACTTAAAAAACTGAACCAAGAAGAACTACAAAATCTAAATGCACCAATCACAGACAAAGAAATTGAAACCGTTATTAAGAATCTCCACAACAACAAAAGTCCTGGATCAGATGGCTTCACAAACGAATTCTACAAAACTTTCAGGAAACAGTTAATACCCATACTTCTTAAGCTATTCCATAAGATTGAAGAAACAGGAATACTCCCTTCCACCTTTTATGAAGCCAACATCACCCTGATACCAAAAGCTGATAGGGACAGAACAAAAAAGGAAAACTACAGACCAATATCTCTGATGAACATAGATGCCAAAATATTAAACAAGATCTTGGCCAACCGGATACAGCAACACATCAAAAAGATTGTTCATCATGAGCAAGTGGGATTCATCCCAGGAATGCAAGGCTGGTTCAACATCCATAAGTCAATCAATGTCATTCACTACATCAATAAAACCAAAGCCAAAAACCACATGATTATCTCAATTGATGCAGAGAAAGCCTTTGACAAAATCCAACACCCATTCATGCTCAAAACTCTACAAAAAATGGGAATAGATGGAAAATTCCTCAAGATAGTGGAGTCTATATATAGCAAACCTACAGCCAACATCATACTCAAAGAACAGAAGCTGAAAGCATTCCCCCTCAGATCGGGGACTAGACAGGGCTGTCCACTGTCACCGTTACTCTTCAACATAGTATTGGAAGTTCTTGCCATAGCAATCAGGCAAGAGAAAGAAATCAAAGGGATACAGATTGGAAGGGAAGAAGTCAAGCTCTCACTATTTGCAGATGATATGATAGTATACATAGAAAGACCTAAAGAATCCAGCTGAAAATTAGTGGAAGTTATTAGGCAATATAGCAAGGTATCAGCCTACAAAATCAATGTACAAAAATCAGTGGCATTTGTTTATGCAAACACTAAATCTGAAGAAGAAGACATCCAGAAATCACTCCCATTTACTGTTTCAGCAAAATCAATCAAATACCTAGGAATAAAGTTGACCAAAGAAGTGAAAGACTTGTATGTTGAAAACTATGAGTCGCTACTCAAGGAAACAGAAACTGATACCAAGAAATGGAAAGATATCCCATGCTCATGGATTGGAAGAATAAATATCATCAAAATGAATATTCTCCCCAGAGCCATATACAAATTTAATCCAATACCCATCAAAGTTCCACCAAGCTTCTTTAAGAGAATAGAACAAACACTACAACAATTTATCTGGAACCTGAAAACACCTAGAATTGCCAAAACCATCTTAAGGAAAAGAAACAGAAATGGAGGCATCACACTCCCAGACCTTAAACTATATTATAAAGGCATCATCATCAAAACAGCATGGTACTGGAACAAAAATAGGCACACTGACCAGTGGAACAGAATTGAAAGCCCAGAAGTAAATCCCAACACCTATGGGCATCTAATCTTTGATAAGGGGGCCCAAAGGATTAAAGATAAAAAGGAGGCTCTCTTCAATAAATGGTGCTGGGAAAACTGGGTTGAAACATGCAGAAGAATGAAATTGAACCACTTTATCTCACCAGAAACAAAGATCAACTCCAAATGGATCAAAGACCTAGATGTCAGACCAGAAACAATCAAATACTTAGAGGAAAACATTGGTAAAACACTTTCCCACATACACCTCAAGGACATCTTTGATGAATCAAACCCAATTGCAAGGAAAACTAAAGCAGAAACAAACCAATGGGACTACATCAAATTGAAAAGCTTCTGCACATCCAAAGAAACTATTAAACAAACAGAGAGACCCCTCACAGAATGGGAGAAGATCTTCACATGCCAGACATCAGACAAGAAACTAATCACCAAAATATATAAAGAGCTCAGTAAACTTAGCACCAAAAAAGCTAATGACCCCATCCAAAAATGGGCAGAGTAAATGAACAAAACATTCACCACAGAGGAGATCCAAAAGGCTAACAAACATATGAAAAACTGCTCTAGGTCACTGATTGTCAGAGAAATGCAAATGAAGACAACACTAAGATACCACCTCACTCCTGTAAGAATGGCATACAACAAAAAGGACAGCAGCAACAAATGCTGGAGAGGATGTGGGGACAGAGGAACCCTTTGACATTGCTGGTGGGAATGTAAATTGGTCCAACCTCTGTGGAGAGCAGTCTGGAAAACTCTCAGAAGGCTAGACGTGGACCTTCCATATGATCCAATAATTCCTCTCCTGGGGTTATACCCCAAGGACTCCATAACACCCAACCAAAAAGAGGTGTGTACTCCTATGTTCATAGCAGCACAATTCATAATAGCTAAAACCTGGAAGCAACCCAGGTGCCCAACAACAGATGAGTAGCTGAGAAAGCTGTGGTATATATACACAATGGAATACTATGCAGCTATCAAAAACAATGAACCCACCTTCTCTGACCCATCTTGGACAGAGCTAGAAGGAATTATCTTAAGGGAACTAAGTCAGAAAGATAAAGATGAGTATGGGATGATCCCACTCATCAACAGAAGTTGAGTAAGAAGATCTGAAAGGGAAACTAAAAGCAGGACCTGACCAAATTGTAAGTAGGGCACTAAAGTAAAAACCCTGTGGTGAGGGGTAGACATGCAGCTTCCTGGGCCAGTGGGTGGTGGGTGTGGGTGGGAGGGATGGGTCACAGTCTTTTGGTGGTGGGAATGGTGTTTATGTACACTCCTAGCAAAATGTAGACATATAAATCAGTAGTTAATTAATATGAGAGGGGGAAAATCAATTGTATGTCTCAAAGTTTCTCAAAACACAAACTGAATCTTTTTAATATATAGGCTGTGTATTTGATATGCGGACTCTCTCAAAAGCCTAAACCAAGTAGATTAGAAGCATCCAATAGCACAGCTATATACAAGATACTGGGTACTGTACAGCAAACCCATAACAAAAGGACTTTTCAACGTTAACCCAATTACCCAATAATGTGATGATAACATTAACTATCGATTGTCTTTTTGAACCCTAAGACAGGAGGAACCTCACATCTCCACTTGGATAGGGCCCACTTTCCCATTAGCATCTCCCAATCCAAACCAAATAATATTGCATCCGCCGATCACAACCTAACCAAAGCAATGATTGCCACCTCAACATGCTTCACCTCAGACTGTGTCCAGAGACTTCACGTGTGGAATGACAAACCTTCAGCTTCATTACTCGGGTGAGACCTTTCCTTTTATAGTACACTCTAATTTCATCTCAGGTGGTTCACTTTTTAACAAAGTCCCATACCCTAGATATACACCAGTTTCTGTGAGAGAGAGCTTATGTTCACACGTATCCATAAACTACTGCAAAATATATACCTGAAAGCAGAAGTACACTAGAGTTTGCAGTGAGCACCTCCCTAACACTTCCTCTCCACTATTCCAAGCTTGGGATCCATGATTGCTCAACAAATTGTTTGGCTTCGTATGTTAACTCTCTTTTCAATCACCAGGTTCCAGATGCCACCAGGATGCTGGCCAGGCTTCCCTGGATTGAAGACCCCACCAATGTGTCCTGGAGCTCAGCTTCCCCAGAGACACACCTTACTAGGGAAAGAGAGAGGCAGACTGGGAGTATGGACCAACCAGTCAACGCCCATGTTCAGCGGGGAAGCAATTACAGAAGCCAGACCTTCCACCTTCTGCAACCCTCAACGACCCTGGGTCCATGCTCCCAGAGGGCTAGAGAATGGGAAAGCTATCATGGGAGGGGGTGGGTTATGGAGATTGGGTGGTGGGAATTGTGTGGAGTTGTACCCCTCCTACCTTATGTTTTTGTTCATTAATCCTTTCTTAAAAAAAAATTAAAAAAAAAAGAAATGGAATTAGAGAATCCTATGAAAGGATAGGTCTCACCTGAGTAATGAGGCTGAAGGGGTGACATTCCACACCTGATGTCCCTTGGCACAGTCTGAAGTGAAGCTTGCTGAAGTGGTACTGGATGCATTTAAAAAAAACCTTATGATTTTTTCCAATCCCAAATGATGAAGTTTTCCTTCTTTTGCTAAAAGTTCATTCATTTAAATTTGATATGAATCCAGATTCTTCTGGAACCAGTGATCTGTTAACTTAAAAAAAAAAACAACTCCCTACTACTTAGGTCTTTTCACCAAGTTATTAAAGCACTTTTGTGCTAAAAATTCTCCTCCTGACAATATGTTCCAATAAAATGATAGCACTGGCTGCCTGTCCCTTTAAAATCCCCTTATAAGAGTGAACTATATTCATTTCTACTTCCTTACCTCTCAATCTCTCCTCAAACCACTAATGCTAGGATCCTACCTTTCATATTGCTTTATTTGTAGTCTTCTAAAAGTAAAACTGTACATTCTTGCATGTGCAGTGCACCCAAAACTAAAAATTCTTCATCTCAACTTGACTTCTTCACAAAACCTGAATAGTCTCGTTAGCCTCTTTCTGACTAACCGTTATAAAGCAAGGGACCTTACAACTTCCTCTTAAATTCCACCCTATTTCTGTCATTTCTTCACATAACCAATGGGTCTGACATATATTCAATGCTTAGTAATATATTCAAATATATGGGTTAACTTACTGAAGAAATGTCAGTGTTAAGGTACTACTACTTTTCTTCTTGCCTACTTATAACAGTTCTCAAGAGCTGTGCAGTAAAAACAGTTTGAATCCTCAATGTTTCTCTGTCACTGATACGACATGAATTTAGACCTTTAGACCATGGGAGAATCCCCTTTCCTGGCTAGTTGTTATAATAATGGACATAGACCATTCACAACGCATTTGTCTTAACTAGAACTTGGTGGTTTCTGTTCTGCAACTTCCAGTGTGACTAGCAAGCCCAAAATACTTGCAGTGAATTACCAGTTAATTGTAATATTGTTCTCTCATCTTGCACAATTAAATCCTCCTCTGTAATTCCAATTGGCATCTTCAAACCATCACTGATGCATTTGGCCTTTAATTATTTTATTGTAAGTTTGAGAAATAAGAACTTTTATGGACTGGTATAAAACTCAGAGCTTAACCACTGGTAACTTTCTTTAAACTTCTATTTTTACCTACATTGTACATGGTTTCTCTTGTTCTTAAAACTGGAACAGAAACTGAGGAAGCATGTAGTTCTGGTGTGTTTTTTCACTGGTCTCAGAAAAAAAAGGTAAGAAATTGATATCAACATTTTAGAATATTGTGGATCCTGTGCTATATATCTTTCTAATGTAACAGTCATTATTACCACTTTCTTTTAAAAATATTTTATTTATTTACTTATGTATTTGATAGACACAAAGAGGAATTGACAGGGGAGGGAGAGATAGAGAGGGAGAGAGACCAGGGACTTGATCTTGGGTCCTTGAGCACTGTAACATGAGTGCTTAATGGGATGCATTGGATCAACCTTCTCGTGGTGCATCCCATGAGTACCCATTCATTGGGGAAACTGAGGATCCTTCCTAGCCGACTGAATCCACATGGATCCCAGTCACTTTCAAAGCCAGCAACAAGCAGCTCCTGACAGCTTTCAACCTGACGCTGTTGACTGGCTACGGAAGAAGGGCAAACGCTAGAAGAAGAAGTGCTTAACCAGGCGTGCCAACACTTGGCCCCACTATTATCACTTTCAGTATTAGGGGTCAAGAGTTGTCCTAATGCTATCACATACAACTGCTTTTCAGCTACCAAGTTTTAGATGCTACCAGGACACCTGACTTCCCCGGGCAGACAACCTCACCAGTGTGTCCTGGAACTCCTTCTCCCTAGAGTCCTATCCCACCAGGAAAAGATAGAAAGAGGTTGGGGATATGAATCAACCTGCCAAAGACCAGGTTCAGTGGAGAAGCAATTACAGAAGCCAGACCTTCCACCTTCTGCATACCATAAAGATCTTTGATCCAAACTCCCAGAGTGATAAAGAATAGGGAAACTTCCAATGGGATACAGAACTCTGTTGCTGGGAATTGTATGGAATTGTACCCCACTTATTCTACAATCTTGTAAATAATTATTAAATAACTAATAAACAAAAATAAAATCTAATAATTTTTCAAACTAGGAAATCTCGGGAAAATAGACTTGCATACTCAAATAAATGAATATTAGCCAATACTGCTTCTACCTGGAGACACTTAAAAGGTTATAAACCAGAGAATCCCTTGATAGACTTAGATCAGGTACCCTACATGGGTGGACAGAAACAAGTTCTCCCTTTGTTTTCTTGGTGTATTCTACATGTTACATAGCTTGCTTCATAGCAATCACCATACTGTGATGTGAGACATGAATACCATTTAAATTCAAATGTGCGTCCTTCCAAATAAGATTATTATTTGCTGAGGAGAGTACTGCTTTGTATTTATCTTCAATTGCCTAAGTAGATATATTTTGTAAACAATCTTTGAAAACATTGGGAAATCAATATAGGAGTCTAGAGCTGAAAAATACATCAAAATGGGAAGAAAGGGTCACTATTAAAACCCATGTTTATTCCAGAGTTAAAATAGCATGCAAAATGTTAATATATACACTTCATCTTTGAGATGTTGTTCCATCTCATAGAAGTTAAAGAAGGTTTGGTGGGGCAGAGGGTAGATAGCATAATGGTTATGCAAACAGACTCTTAAGCCTGAGGTTCCAAAGTCCCAGGTTCAATACCATGCACCACCATAAGCCAGAGCTGAACAGTGCTCTGGTAAAAAAAAAAAAAAAAAAAAAAAGGGTTTGGTGTATTGTACCAAAATAAAAGACTCTGGGGTCGGTTGGGAGGGGGGAAGAGTACAGGCCCAAAAAGGATGACAGAAGATCTAGTGGGAGTTGTATTGGTATGAGAAATGTTATGCATGTACAAACTATTGTATTTACTGTCAAATGTAAAACATTAATCCCCCAATAAAGAAATTGAAAACAAATAAAAAAAGAAGTTAAAGATGGTGTATTAATAAGATTGAAAGGACTGAGTATGACAGGAAGGCAACTTGTTTTACTATAGCGGCAAATCACTTTTCAGATTTTTAAAATATATGTTCATCTTTGAAAAGAAAAATGTCAATTATGTTTTACAATGCAAAGTCATAAAGGCATGAATTACTTGCTTATATTTTAAAAGTACCATTCACTCTTTAACTGCTTAAAATGATTTTTACCACTTTTAACTTGAGCTGTATTTTCTTTTCCTACAATGGAAAAACAGATTTTAAAGAATTACTGCTGAAAATAAGTGAAGGACCCAAGGAAAGAATATGGCCATTTCCTAGACCTCGAAAAAAATCCCTCTCTACATTTTTTCCTGTCATTTCTATCAGGAACAACACAATAGACCCCTTTGTGGGCTCCCATAGGGCCTTGGATCAACAATGGTAGAGAATGTCACATCCTCTGAATGGAGGATGGACAACATACTCTATGCTACGCCTGAGGAAGATGGGTCGATATTGGGGCAGCTTAGAATGCTCCTACACATGACCACAGAATGTGAGCTCAGATCTAGAGGGATGCAGAGGTCACATAGGCTCCTAAGCTGAATATGGGCCCCAGATCACATCAGATCGATGGGGTTTACAGTCAACAATATCTATACGCCTTTCCCATATTTGGGAGCTACTCTCTTCCCTGATGCAGCTTTCTGGTCCTTTGTCCAGCCATGACATCATCTCTGCAGACAATAATTAAGAGCTACCTGCATATAAGATTTCAGACTCAGGGGAAAAAAGAAAAAGAAAAAAAAACTAGTATAACCAAGGGCCCCTTGGAATATAACTAAAATATGCCTACTAACTATCCACAAAATGGAGGAAACCCAACTTTTCATCTGCACTATTCCAGCCTTTAGGTCCATGACTGGTCAACAATTTGTTTGTCTTTATATGTTAACTCTCTTTTCAACCACCAGGTTCCAGATGCTAGCATGATGCTGACAAGACTTCCCTGGACAGACAACCCCACCATTGTGTCCTGGAGCTCCGCTTCCCCAGAGCCCTTTCCCACTAGGAAAGAGAGAGAAAGGCTGGGAGTATGAATCAACCTGTCAAGGCCCGTGTTCAGCGGAGAAGCAATTACAGAAGGCAGACCTTCTACCTTCTGCATCCCACAATGACCTTGGGTCCATACTCCCAGAGGGTTAAAGAATAAGAAAGCTATCAAGGGAGGGGATGGGATACAGAGTTCTGGTGGTGGGAATTGTGTGAAGTTGAACCCCTCTTATCCTATGGTTTAGTCAATGTTTCCTTTTTATAAATTAAAAAAAGAATATGGCCATTAATCTAAGCTGAGAGACATTGCATTCCACTCCATTGTATTCTCCAGAGTTAATGTAGTCTAGTTGAATTGATTTTCCAGATTTCATACAGCTGCAACAGACTACTGAAGAATAGGAACTCAAAAAGGCAAAAACACGAGTGATTTGGGTCCAGTAAGTAGGCTCAGTAGAAAAGCATAAGACTCACATATATGTGGCCTCGAGCGCCAGATACCCCACATATGCTAGAAAGGTACCCAGGTTCTTTTTCTCATAAAACAAATAAATAAATCTAAAAATTACAAGTGTGTTCATTTTCTTTCATTAACCGTCTCTAGTAATTCTATGAAATAATCCACATTTCCCAAATTTTAATTGTATCTTGGACAGAGCCTGTAAACTTATTCCGGGAGTCGGGCTGTAGTGCAGCAGGTTAAGTGCACGTGGCACAAAGCGTAAGGACTGGAGCAAGGATCCTGGTTTGATGACCCCCCCGCCCCCCCCCCCCCCCCGCGAGGAGCATCACTTCACAGGCAGTGAAGCAGGCCTACAAGTGTCTATCTTTCTCTCTCCCTCTCTGTCTTCCCCTCATATCTCCATTTCTCTTTGTCCTATCCAACAATGACGACAACAATAATAACTACAACAATAAAACAAGGGCAACAAAAGGGACTAAATTAATAAAATAAATATTAAAAAAATTAAAAAACCAACCTTATTCCAAGGGTCCAGGCAGTGGCGCACTTGGTTAAGCACACACATTACAGTGCACAAGGATCCAGGTTCAAGCCCCTGGTCCCTACCTGCAGGTAGAAAGCTTCACAAGTGGTGGATCAGGGCTGCAGCTGTCTCTCTGTCTCTCTTCCTCTCTATCTTCTCCTGTCAATTTCTCTCTGTCTCTATACAATAATAAATAAATAAATAAATAAAACCATTAAAAATTACAAAAAAACTTATTCCAACCAAGCCTACAATGTCAATTTTGCATGGATGGAAAGCTCTTCTTCTTTAGGGATATGTAAACTCTAGTAACTTTTTGGTGGTAACTTGGATTATTGGTAGAGAAAACTGGCAGATATCTCTTTATTTATCTGTATGATGACAGAATCTTTTTATTATTGGTCCTTTCCTTTTATGCCACTATAATTGATTGACTGAGGTTTTTGGAAGGCATTCACAGTCCTAACAAGTAGAAAAACATGGATTCTTTGGAATTTATGTATAATAAAATTGCCTGATGTGTATGATTCAGTTGTTTACATATCTTCCTTCTTCAAAGCTTACAACTAATTCATCTGACTCCTGTGCTTATCTGGGAATTACTCTCAGGTGAAATACAAGCTGAAGCCCAGATATGTTCTGAGTTGTTCATTTCATTCCTAGGTGTGTTGAACAGAATAATGATTCATGTAAAATCTTTTAGTCCTAAATCTTGTAAGCTTTAAATATCCTGTAGCCCATGACAAAGGGGGTTGAAGGTTTCTCATAGAATTAAAGTTGATAATCAACTGACTGTAGATGAGAGATTGTCCTGGATTATGTAGGAGCACTCAATATAATTATAGACCACTTAGAAGTGAAAGTGGATGTCAGAAGTTTTCAACAGGTTTGTGTTAAGAGACAAGGATTCAACTAGCCATTGCTGGCTTTGAAGAGAGAATAAATGTTGTGAGCCAAACTAGTGAAATAGTTCATCTGAATAGTGTGCTGCTTTGGTTACGTGTGCAACCCAGGTTTGATCCTTGCCCCTACCACATGGAAGGAGACCTTGGTACTGTGTTCACTTTTGCTCCTTCTTTGTCTCTACCTTTAAAAAAATGTTCTGAACCAAGCAAAAAAGATGACCTCTAGAAGTTGAAAAATGTAAAGAATGGGGGCCTTTTTGAGGTCACAGTGTAAAGTTCTCTGTTAATCTGGAATATAGTCTAGTTCTGAGCAGCCATTGAGTATGTCAACAAATTGCTCTTGAATTATTCAAAGTTCATAACTGGGGGAAAGGACATAGGCCAAGGTTTGGGAGACAGCATAATGGTTATGTATAACTGGGGGAAATAAATTTCTATTGTTTATAATTCACCCAGTCCATAGTATTTCTATTATAGTAGCCAGAAAAGATTGAGATACTCACTATTTAAAAAAATTGTTTCTTTCACCTCTTTACATTTACTTTGTTTCCTGGGAGACTTTTTTTCTCCAGCTCTTTTCCAACATTTATATTGATTTTATTGATCCTCTTCTCATATTTTTAATCTTCAAGAGTTAGTTTCCGTCCATGCATGTACTTAAAAACTATTCTGTTCTTGTGTTATAAATGCTTCATCACTGCCCCGCTGAAACATTCAGTTTGTGTGAAGTAATTGTGAGGATCTAGAACTCAGACTCCTTAGACACCTGTCAGCCAATCTACTGTCTTTAAATTTCTCTGTGTTTTTTTTTCACCCCAAAGCACCTGCTTCTTCCAGCTGCAGTGGTTTTAGGGATCATTAGCGTGAGCGGGTTTGCTCTTGCACTCTCACTATTGCTCATTTAATGCAAGGTGCAAAATTTATGCCACCTGAAGGGAAACCAGTGTATTTTGCCACTGTCATTTACAACTCAACTATTTCCAGGCTGATGTTTTAGTCAAAAGTAATCTTGATGCTCAGATTCTGATTTCTTTCCTCCTTTTGTCTGTGTGTGCAATAGTTTTTCCATTTCTTTTGTTTTTATAATAGCATTATTAGAAACCTTACTAAATTATATTTAAGTAGAACTTTAATAAGCATATAAGTTCATGTCGGGAAATTATGAGGATGTGGTTGAGCTTGGCAGGGTTTGATATGAGGAGTGTGTCTATCCTGTCAGTCTCTCTCTCTCTACCAAGAGATTGAGCACGGAGGGATAGGAGTAACCCCAAAGGTTTGCTCCGTCTTGTCAGACTCCCTGCTTCACAAGGAACCCCACATTCCTGATACTATGGCCATTAGATAAAAAGAAAGGGGAGATGTCGGGAAATTATGAGGAGACTCACAAACCACCCTACATTCCTGATACTATGGCCTATCTACATAATCATTGTTTTGCCTGAAAGATCCCCACCCATTCCATTCCTTTGCTCTGTCTTCTTTCTACCTTCGAGACCTTCCCTGCCTGCAGGGTAATATTAATCCTACCAGTTAAAACCCTCGCAATAGTTACTAAGGAAGCTTCTACCTTCCCAGCCCCCTTTTGCCTTTCTCTGCCCCTTTCCTAGCCATTTCTGTTTCCGACTTGCCACTTTTGGGTCTGCCTTTTAAAAACCTTGGCTCTCTGATCAATAAAGACATTGCATTGCCCCACCACGAGTCTGTTCCTGAGTCATCTGCCTCACATTGCTTAGTGAGTAGCAGCCCAGATTGGCTTCAGTCGAACTCTCTCCAACCCAGAGAGTACACAAAGAGGCACCCCCACGCTAACCCAGCAAATCCATATGTCTAATCTACCATACTTAGTATCCTTAACTGATGGTGTACCACAGTGATTCACTTGGAATCACCCTCCCCATTCTTATCATCTTGCTTTGGAGTTCAAGAGAGGTATGGTTAAAAGAAAGAAATCTCTCTCAGTACAAACACTGCACTCTCAGTGAGATGAGTATCCTTCATTGTCTTGGTGACTTCAGAGCTGGTACTGCAAACAGACTTCAGAAAATGTTGTATTGAGGGGACAGACAGTGGTGCACCTCGTTAAGCACACATATTAAAGCATGCAAGGTTCTCAGCTCAAGAGGGCAGAAAGCTTCACAAGTGGTGAAGTAGGGCTGCATGTGTCTGTCTCTCACCCCTCTTGAATTCTGGCTGTCTCTATCCAATAAATAAATACAATTTAAAAAAAATAAAAGAAAATGTATTTAGGATCACATTCAATTTTTCTGTTTTGTTTTGAGGTGACTGTTTTTCTGTCCATCAGACTTTGTGCCTGGGTGATTCTATTGCATTTCAGGAGAGACAAAGATGATACAGCACTACACAATTATGAAAATTCCTCTGGTACTACATGATTATGAAAATTCCTCTGGTACAGGTGCTTACATATGCTACTGAGGGTTTGAATAGTCTCATAATACTGTGAAGATGGCAAAATGAGCACTCTACTGGGCTAGTATAGGAAAAATATAAACTACCAGGACACTTTTGTTGTGGTTTATAAAAACAGCAGGTTTATTAGGTACATAAAAACTGTAGGGAAAAATAGTCAGGAGAGAAATAGCCAGTTAGACATGTGGCAGGAGTTATGAGTTCTTAAAGTTAGTTCACCAGTGTTCGACATTCATGGGTCCTGGGAAAGAAGGCACTGGAAAGGTCCTGGGAGAAGATGAGACTTGAACAGTCACAATTGACAGAGGCACAGAAAAAGGTTAAAGGGGGAAAGGGTGTGCTGTTGCTAACCCCTGGCTTACATAATCTCTCTTACCCACAATCCTTTAAGAATTCACATCTGCTTTATGCTTGTGATGTCAGCTAACCAGGCCCACTTGGCCCAGTCTCCCTCACATTTATAGGAAAAGCAAGGTATTCCCAACAGGTTAGCTATCTCCTGGCCCTACATGTGACTTGGCAATGTACCATTTAGGACTAAAGAATTGACTTACCTTTAGAGCATCTGCCTGCATTTGACCCCTTGGTACCTACTACAGGCAAGCAACAAAGACAAAACAAGTGGAACCAACCTTAGGGGTAGTGAAGTAGTGTCTTACAACTTCTCTTTCTGGTTATTTCATTCTCTCATAAAAAATAAATGAATGTAGCATTTAATTTTTGTTTTGTAGCATCAGATAACATTCTGAGATTATAAGAAAAGAAAGTACTGAATAATTTATTATGAAGAGAACTTATTATTATTTATTATTTTTCCCAAGAAAAGTTTTCCTTCTAAGTTAAATTACAGAGTTGGCCTGAATGATCAATTGATAAAAGTTATGTGACCTGGATTTCTTTTCTTTTTTTTTTATTTCTTTCATCCTTGACTGGACAGAGAGTAAATGATAGAGGAAGGGGAGACAGTGAGACATCTGCAGTACCTGATTCACCACTCCTGAAGCTTCCCCACTGCAGATGGGGAGCATAGCTTAAACCCAGGACCCTAGGTATGGTAACACATGCACTTAATCGATGCACAACCACCCTGCCCCATTTGTTAGTATTTCTTTCAGTTACGACTTTTAGCAATATCCTTTCTCAAACATAAAGTTATTTTTTTTTGCTTTTGTGCTCCTTTAAATTTATGCTGCAAAAATACTGATTATTCAGTGTTAAGAATGCATATGCGCTCCTGAAAGAAGATGCAGATTGGATATTTCACAACACTAGCTCTGTCATGAAGAACAAAAGTTACACATGAACTTGCAAAAATAAAGATACATAGTCAACCTGTCTCTAAAATTTAAGAGAAATATAGTGGTTATCACTGTGGGGGTGGGGTGGGCAGAGAACATTTGTGGAAGATATGGTGTGGGATGGGATGATACCTCTGTTAGTTTATATCTTGTAAGTCACTATTAAATTACTAGCATTTCTTTTTAAAAAGTACAATCTTTAATTTCTTGGTTACTTTTAATTTTAACATTTTTAATTTTAACATTTTTAATTTGACAGGACAGAGAAAAACTGAGAAAGAGAAGGGGAGGAAGTAGGGGAGAGACAGAGATATACTTGGAGAATTGGATCACCGCTCCTGAAGCTTCCCTCCTGCAAGTGGGGACCAGGGCTTTGAGACCTAGTCCTTAAACATGGCAACACATATGCTCAACGCGATGCATTGCCACCTGAGCCCCCACTAGTAATTTTATTTAAAAGAATGGAAATATATAAGCCTATCAATCCAATATATAGTGCATAATGTTTTTAAGTATAAATAATGAGTGATTTAACAGAAAGCTAACTGTAGTTCTACATCCTTGAACAAATACATAAAACATACATTCTAAGGATGAAGACTGAAAGCTATCATAATCAATGCTTAACAACTCTGAAACATCCTTCCCTTTTCAATGATCTCTAAGTTTATTTTAAGTTTCTTACTTTGGTACTAAATCTATGTACAGAAATAACTTTTTATCTTCCTCACTGCTTTTTTCTTAGATTGTTCTGCAATAAATTAAAATATAAATATATTTTTCATTATGGTGAATAAAGAACAATCATAATTCCTCTGTTAATTTTGCGTACCAGACCTTCTATTTGTCAGTTCCCTATCTATTTATCTATCTATCATCTATCTATCTATCTATCTATCTATCTATCTATCTATCTCTATCTGTATCTCTCTCTCTTTCTCTCACCACTAGATTTATTGCTGGTACTCAGTACCTGCATGGCCAGCTCACTATACCCAGTGACCATTTTCTTTCTTTCTTTCTTTCTTTTTTTTTTTTCTTTTGATAGGCACAGATAGAACATGAGAGGGAAGGAGGGACTAGGTAGAAACAGAGAAAAGACACCTGTAGCACTGCTTCACTGTTCCTGAAGCTTCCCTCTGCAGGTGGACAAGGAGGAGAGGGCTTGAACCTTGGTCCCTGTACATGATAATGTGTTCTCCTCTACCTGACTCCTTCTTTTAAAAATTCTGACTATATAGAATTTCTAGATAGTTCTCAATGACAAAATTATTCAAAGTACAATGCTATCGCTTTATGCCCAGCACCTTGAGTTAATTTTCACTATCATTTCTTTCTTTGCAAGTTTACTACCAGTGTGGTGGTGGTGGTAGAAGAGAGTTCCCCTGGTCTATTTGTATTGCACATACCTGTTAATACTAAATCACTTTCTGCAAAAATTTACATAGGTTATGGCAGCAATTTATATAACTAATTCATAGTAAAAGAATATGAGTATAATTTCACAAATTGATTATTCATACTAGGGTGTTTACTTATTCAAGGTGACAATGAACATGCTTTATAAATAACCTGGTAGGAATATAACATAGTGGAAACAACTTGTGGTTTTCCCAGGGATTGAGTTATCTTGCTCAGAGCAAAAACTGAGGAAGAACTCTGACAAATGGTGCTAACTAATGAAATTTTCTTTCCAATACAGAAGACAGCACAATATAGCTAACACGACTGTAAGTTTTGAGACAAAGACACATTTGTACAGTTGCCTATCAGTAACTTTCAGTGTAAACTTTGGCAGATTACTTATCTACATCTTGGTGAATGGAACATACTATTATTCATCATATAGGATCTTATAAAGTGAAATAAAATTTATAAATTATAAAATTCCATGAAACTGCATATGGATGATTTTTAAAAAATAATTTCTAGAGGTAGAAGGAACATTAAACTGGTGAGATGCATGATATATTTTTTGGTAAACAGGAGTTCTGTTATTCAGCCAAGGAAAAAAATAGATATTCCATCATCAACAAACAGTTATAAAACATCACAGGGGGACCAGGTGGTGGTACACCTGTATTAATGTATGTATTTCAATGCTAAAGAACCCTGATTCAAGGCCCCAGTCCTGACCTGCAGGTGGAAACTTCATTAGCAGTGAGGCAGTACTGCGGGTGTGTTTCTTTCTCTCCCTCTCAATTTCTCTTTGTCTAAAATAAACACAAATTTTGAAGAAGGTACCACAGAATTTCCAACACAACATAAATTTTCTTTGGTGAAAATAACAATTGTGTGAAATATCTTTTAAATTTTTTCTCTTTATTTGTTTATTGGATAGAGACACCCAGAAATCAAGAGGGAAGGGGGTGATAGAGATGGAGAGAGACACCTGCAGTCCTGCTTCATCACTTGGCTTTCCCTCTGCCGGTGGGGACGGGGTAGCTTGAACTCAGATCTTTGAAAACCATAACATGTGGGCTCAACCAGGTGTGCCACCCACCGGCCCCTGTGAAATATATTTTGCAGTCATGCAACCCAATGTTGTAAGTATTATTGTTGTTTTAAAAGAATAATTTGTGTGATATGTGACACACATGTTCTTCTCTTACACAAGATATGACTAAATAAAATAAAGTCTACACTAAAAGTCAATTGACCGAGTTATCATGATAATAAGGGTAATGTTTAAAAGTTAGATAATGTAGGGGTTAAGGTGTAGTGCAGCAGATTAAGCACACGTGGCACGAAGCACAAGGACCAGATCATGGATCCAGATTGAGCCCCAGGCTCCCCTCCTGCAGGGCGGTTGCTTAAGGAGCAGTGAAGCAGGTCTGCAGGTATCTATCTTTCTCTTCCCCTCTCTGTCTTTCCCTCCTCTCTCCATTTCTCTCTCTTCTATCCAACAACAATGACATCAGTAACAACAATAATAATAACCACAACAACTATAAAACAACAAGGGCAACAAAAGGGAAAAAATTGCCTCTAGCAGCAGTAGATTCACGGAAAACTTAAATAATATCGATGTTAAAAATGAATGTTCTTCACAAGTAGAACCTGAAATGGAGTTTGTGTATTGCATCAAAGTAAAAGACTCTGGGGTGGGTGGAGGAAAGTCCAAAAAGGATGACAGAGGACCTAGTGGGGGTTGTACTGTTATGTGGAAAACTGAGAAATGTTATGCATGTATAAACTATTGTGTTTACTGTTGAATGTACAACATTAATCCTCCAATAAAGGAATAAAAAAAAAGAGAGTTTCAGGTCTTCAAAATAAGTTTTGAAGACCTGAAATAAATAAATAAATAAATAAATGTTCTTAAGGAAAATGAGAAATCTGATTTAAGTAATTGTTTTCCTAAAAGGCTAGACTATTAAATAATCTTTCCAGTTTGCAGGAAAACCGAAACTAAAATGAATCTGTTTATTATTAAACTAGTACTCATTCTGTAATAACAGGGCATGAATCTAATCACCAGTGGGTTTATTAACTTTATAGGCCTCTATAATATTAGAATTATGCAACGGACCTTTTGTTAATAACTTTCTTATTAAATCACCTATATATATATTGCCTCCAGGGTTATTGCTGGGTCTCGTTTTTTTTTTTTTTTTTTTCTTGTGGACATGCTGTATCTAGAAAGTTTTCCTCCAGAATTGTTCTTTGATATTTTTTTCTCATTAACTATGTGCTAAACTCTGATGAATGAACTGAAGTCATCTGTTGATTTTCTAAAGCAGAAACAGATTCTGTGGATTATCTCCCTCAACATGTATTACAACCACTTTTTTAAAAAAAAATTATAAAAAGAATACACTGACAAAACCCATAGGATAAGAGGAGTACAACTCCACACAGTTCCCACCACTAGAACTCCATAGCCCATCCCCTTCCTTGATAGCTTTCCTATTCTTTATCCCTCTGGAAGCATGGAACCAGGGTCATTATGGGGTGCAGAAGGTAGAAGGTCTGGCTTCTATAATTGCTTCACTGCTGAACATGGGTGTTGACAGGTTGATCCATACCCCCAGCCTGCCTCTTTCTTTCCCTAGTGGGGCAGGGCTCTGAGGAAATGGGCTCCAGGACATATTGGTGGGGTCATCTGACCAGGGAAGTCTGCTTGGCATCACAGTAGCATCTGGAACCTGGTGGATGAATAAAGAGTTAACATACAAAGCCAAACAAAATGTCGACTAGTCATGAACCTAAAGGCTGTAATGGCTCGAACCCGGATCCCTATGCCAGTTCTTGCGCTTTGCACCATATGCATTTAACCTGCTGCGCTACTACCCAACTCCCTATATTGCCTTCTTAAATCCTAAGACAGCAGGAAACTATATTTCCCCCAGTCCTGGAACCTCTAGGGTGGGGCTCTCTTGCATGCTTCTCTCAATTCAAAGCAAATGATACTGCATCCGCTGATCCCAACTTAATCAATGCAACACATACCACCTTGGCATGCTTCATTTCAGACTGTGCCCAGAGACATCAGGAGTGGAATGTCAACCCTTCAGCCTCATTACTCAAGTAAGACCTTTCTTTTCATAGGATTCTCTAATTCTGTTCCAAATGGTTCACTTCCTAACAAAGTCCCAAAACTTAAATATAGACCAGGTCCCATGAGATAGGGCATATGTTCACATGAATCCAAAAATTAGGGCAAAATATATACCAGAAAGTAAAAGTGCACAATTGTCTTCAGTGAATCAGTATATGCAGCAAGCAAGTAGAAAGACCTAAAAAGACACCATAAAGTTCCTAATGAAATAGTGTCTACTTAGAAACAACCACTTAAAAAAATTGTTATTATTATTGCTGTTATTGCTATCATTGTTGTTGGATAGGACAAAAAGAAATCAGAGAGAACGGGAAGACAGAATTGGGAGAGAAAGACAGACACCTGCAGACCTACTTGTGAAGCGGGTATACCCTCCTGCAGGGGGAGCCGGGGGCTTGAACCGGGATCCTTACTCTGGTCCTCGCTCTTATATGCCATATACACTTAACCGAGTGTGTTACTGCCTGGCCCTGCTTAGAATTCTATTCTGACTTCTATGCAACCTCTTAGAAGGCAAATTAGGATCTACAGACTTTGGTTACTTGTTTGTGTTTGTAAAAGTAAACATGGTTGCCACGGATGTCTTTGAAAATGTATAATCTATAAAATTAAAAAAAAAATTTCCCCCACTCTACCATTGCCTTTAACTTATTTTTTCTTATTAATAAGAATATTTGTGATTGGGAACACCAAGAAAGGAAGGAGAGAAAGGACATGGCTACATCTTACTGGCTACTGGTAGAGCAGAGATCAATGGTGAGCTACTTGGAGAGGTGAGTGAGATAGGTGGTTCCCTGCTCTGGTGTTATTTTGAGATCTAGTGTCTCAGTCAAGGCTGCTTCAAAATTGAATGCTCTATTCTTTGAGCACAGCCAAATACCAGATTATCTATGAAAGTAGTATGCCCTATGGGATCAAAATCCATTAGCAATGAGCTTTTTCTTTGTTCACACTAGTGCTCTTAATGGCTGAGTTATTTTAAAATCTATATTCATGAATTTCTTCATAGAACAAAAATACTTAACATTAAAAGCACCATAAGTACAAGCACCATATATCTCTAATTCAGCTAATGCAAAGGCAGGCATAGTTACAGATTAAAAACTATAAATGGGGTGGGGGTAGATAGCATAATGATTAATACAAAGAGACTCTCATGATTAAGGCTCCAAAGTTCCAGGTTCAATACCACTGAAATCCAGAGCTGGTAAGTGCTCTGGCAAAAACAATAATAATAAAAATAAAATAAAATAAAAAATTATATAATACATGCATTACATATATAATTATATATATGCTTGTACAAACTACTGTATTTTACTGTAGACTGTAAATCGTTAATTGCCCAATAAAGAAAACAAAAAGGAATGTTTAGCTGAGTTAGCAGTGCCTATGAAATATTTCTTCTTCAGTCTGTATGCAGGCATTGTTAATGCAGATGAACATTCTTTTTTTTTTCTTTATTGGGGGATTAATGGTTTACAGTTGACAGTAAAATACAGTAGTTTGTACATGTGTAACGTTTCTCAGTTTTCCACATAACAATTCAATCCCCTTTAGGTCCTCCTCTGACATCATGTTCCAGGACAGCTGAACATTCTTAATCACCTGTTTTGTACATTGGCTTAGATACATGAGGCTGAAGAAGAAAGTCCGTAGGAAGAAAGACAAGAGATATCTAGCCCTACGCTCAGACTATAACATACTGTTAATAACATATAACATATACTGTTAATAACTATAACATACTATAACATATCAGACTATAACATACTGTTTAATACCTGATACTAACTAGCTGGAAATTAACTAAAATTCATAATGTGTTTGCATGTACTTACTGCGTTTTTTGCTCTATATAAATATGTGTGCACATATAAGCGATTTTTCCTATTCTCATTTTGTTTAGCATATTTTATAAGGTGGTTATGGTATAGACCCAGCAATGCCCTCTGCTTGTTATGAAAATGATTTTTATTAAAAATACGAATCTTCTATTATCCTATTGGTGTGTTGATTTTTCAGCACTCATTTAGGACAGATGAATTGCAAAGTACCATAAGATAGGCCTACAGTGTGAACAGAACAAGTTTTAAGTATGTTGAAATGGCTTTTGGAATAAATTTCAGAATGTTGATTTGTTTCAATGTATTCCCTCATACTAGTAAAATTTAATTAAAAATTAATGTCATTCAGTTACTATATAAAATAAATGTAAATTATTACATTACTATAAGGCAATGTTACATAAAATACAAATATTTCTTGGCAACTAGATAAATGAGTTGGACTATGTTATATAAAATATGAATTTTTATATTTATTTTATAATCCATAAACTTGATAAATTAAAAAATATGTAATAATCCTTCAGTGTTTACCCGATCACATACATGAAGATATGGTGATATCTTACTTTTCTAAAGTAAGATACAAGGCAAACACTAATGTTTCACTCCATATGAAGAGCAATCATATAATCTTTCAAAAATGTGGTTGTTACATGTCACTAAATTTTATGTATACAGATAAAATTAAGAATTCTGTAGAATATGTTTCAATAAAACACTTGTTCACTTAAAATTTGTTTTCAAAGTTATCAGTTAACACTGTCAGTTTGGTAGTAATTAATATATATTACACTAGAATTAACTTCTAAACTATCCACTGAAAATAGATGCTTTCATTGCCAAAGTAACATACAGTATTTTAACTCATTATCTGTTTTTTTTGACAAATGCCATGAGTCTTTTTTTTTACCCTATTCTTAATATAGCAGGTTTTATTTTATAGTGCTTTATTTTTTAAGTATTGAGATTAGCTATAAATAATACTTGATTTGAGAAATAATGATGCCCAATATTAATTAACCCTAAAATAAAGTTTTCAATTTATTTTTGGATTTGCCATTATAGAGACTTTAATTACTTAGAATTAGAAGTAGATGCATAAAATTATACTTCAGTAGAGTCATTCTATGCTGAAAATGCATTTTGAAGCTTGTGTCAAGTATGAGTCATTATACTGACTGGCTGTTGCATTTGAGAAAGACTAAGGAACATGCCAAATATGGCAATAAATCAGTGTGGATTGGGCAATCATTACAGTTTCAAAACTCTTTACACCTTCTATATCAGCCTACACAGAATCTCACAACATGAGAGAATAACTCATTATGTCATAAGCTAGTGGTATTGAATATGTTTAAACAAAAAATTTGTACTCAAGTGATATTTTTTTGACTAAAATAGAGATGTCAGATGTTTAAAAATTATTATATATAAAGAGAGGACATAATGCTTAGGATTATATGAATCTATGCACAAATGGAGGTGTAAATTATCCCCTAAAATATGAGTAGAGAGGTTTTTTTTTTGTCCTGAGTCTTCCAGAAACACACATGCTACAAAGATTCCTCTTACTGGAATGATATTGATAAAAAATAAAAAGGATGGTGGAAGTTTGGGGGAATACTCCCTCTGGATGAAGTTAAGAGTGGAAAATAACTGAATTATTTTGTTTCGTAAGATAAAGGAAACAAATTCTATAAAAATAGGTCACCATCTGTATTACTTATCCATTGCTGCATAATGAATTATTCCCAAATCTAACAGTTGAAAGCACTGACAATGTTATAACACAATGCTTCTGAGGATTAAGAATCCAGAAGTAACTTTTAGAGGGTTTTAGTTCAAGGTCTCATGAGATTGTAGTCAAGCTGCTGGCTGGGGCTACTGTCCTTGACAATGTGAGTGGGTATAGAAGGTGGAGGTGTCTGACCAAAGAGAAGTCCTTGTCAATTGTCTTTCCATCTCTCCAGTTAACTCATATAGCATTAAATATTAAGAATTAAAATTCATTTGGAAGATATCTTAAAAAGTGGTTACCAGCTCATTCTTCATTTTGCAATCTATGCATTTGTTAATCTGTAAGCAGTTCCATCTCTCTATATGCCAGAGATTGTGTGATGTCCTGGAGATATAATAACCCAGATAGAACGTTGCTACATTCATGAGACAAAGAAGTACAACATATTTATAGTGATAAAACCATGATAAATAAACTTGAAGACCAATCATAGAATCCTATATATTTTGTATTTCCTCACCATATTCCTAGTATTGCTGACTTCATGAATGTGGAACACTTCCTACACCCAACTACTTATCTCTGATGGCCCTGCACTTCCATTCTACCTTGCTACTGCATGCTTCATTATAACCATAAACAACTTTTCATCTAAGTACTATTTTTATTATTTTACTATTTAATTTTATATAAATATTTATTTAATTTATTTATTCCCTTTTGTTGCCCTTGATGTTTCATTGTTGTAGTTATAACTGTTGTTGTTATTGATGTTGTTGTTGGATAGGATACAGAGAAATGGAGAGAGGAGGGGAAGACGGAGAGGAGGAGAAGGTGTCCTGGAGCTCCGCTTCCCCAGAGACCCACCCTACTAGGGAAAGAGAGAGGCAGACTGGGAGTATGGACCGACCAGTCAACGCCCATGTTCAGCGGGGAAGCAATTACAGAAGCCAGACCTTCTACCTTCTGCAACCCACAATGACCCTGGGTCCATGCTCCCAGAGGGCTAGAGAATGGGAAAGCTATCATGGGAGGGGGTGGGTTATGGAGATTGGGTGGTGGGAATTGTGTGGGATTGTACCCCTCCTACCCTATGGTTTTGTTAATTAATCCTTTCTTAAATAAAAAAAAAAATAAAAATGAAAACACAAAAACAATACAACAACAACAACAACAAAAAGAATTGCATCTATAAGAAATTCATTACATTTATAAATTATTTTGATGTCTAGTCCATTTATCCCCACACTTTTTTCTCATTGGTCAGACTTCTCCACTTTTCTTTTTATTCTTCTAGTCTATACAATTCATCATTAAAAATTTTCTATCACCAGTATCCCAAATTCAGTTCCCTTTGTTTGACAAGACTCCAAAATAGAAGGAACACAATTGCCTTATTTCATTATGCCGTTAGATGACAATTAGAACAGTGTAAGAAAAATTCAAAATAGGATAGATTTCAGGATAAAATTAAAATCATAAATTTATAAATTCAAATGTATCCCAGGTATTCCAGAAACCTTATCTTATTTTCCATGTTAACTTGTTCTTCTACTGTTCATCATATCCAATTTCCTTAACAAACCTTTTTCCACCCCATACACTCTCAATTGTCAGCAAAAAATATCCTAAGATGAAAAAGGAGCTTTGTGAACCATTGTGAACTGTCTTAAGCTCCCTTCACTGTACTTCCATAAGTAATTTTAGTTGTACTCATTCTTTCACTTCTATTATTTTAGTTCAGGAAATAAACTATTTGCTTCTATTCTATCAAGTATAGCTATTGTTACATACACAGAAACTGCACCCTCAGTATAAGTCCTTGTCAATTGTCTTTTGACTTTTCTGTGTCCGCCTCTCCTATATCTTCAAAATTTGCCTTAACCACAAACTTTTAAATTTGACACCAACCTTCTCTAACTTGAAATAAATTATACAAAGTATTCTTGTATCGTACATCATTTCTTATCTATGCATTTCTCCCCTATATATTTGCACATATTCACACCTTATGCATTTTCCCCAAAATAAGTGCTTGCTAAAATTACCAGTGCTTTTTCTTTTTTTTTTTTTTACTTTATTTTTTTTTAAATTTTTTATTTAAGAAAGGATTAATGAACAAAAACATAAGGTAGGAGGGGTACAACTCTACACAATTCCCACCACCCAATCCCCATAACCCACTCCCTCCCATGATAGCTTTCCCATTCTCTATCCCTCTGGGAGCATGGACCCAGGGTCGTTGAGGGTTGCAGAAAGTAGAAGGTCTGGCTTCTGTAATTGCTTCCCCGCTGAACATGGGTGTTGACTGGTCGGTCCATACTCCCAGTCTGCCTCTCTCTTTCCCTAGTAAGGTGTGTCTCTGGGGAAGCTGAGCTCCAGGACACATTGGTGGGGTCTTCAATCCAGGGAAGCCTAGCCAGCATCCTGGTGGCATCTGGAACCTGGTGATTGAAAAGAGAGTTAACATATGAAGTCAAACAATTTGTTGAGCAATCATGGATCCCAAGCTTGGAATAGTGGAGAGGAAGTGTTAGGGAGGTACTCACTGCAAACTCTAGTGTACTTCTGCTTTCAGGTATATATTTTGCAGTAGTTTATGGATACGTGTGAACATAAGTTCTCTCTCACAGAAACTGGTGTATATCTAGGTTATGGGACTTTGTTAGAAAGTGAACTACCTGAGATGAAATTAGAGTGTACTATAAAAGGAAAGGTCTCACCCGAGTAATGAAGCTGAAGGGTTGTCATTCCACACATGAAGTCTCTGGATACAGACTGAGGTGAAGCATGTTGAGGTGGCAATCGTTGCTTTGGTTAGGTTGTGATCGGCGGATGCAATATTATTTGGTTTGGATTGGGAGATGCATATGGGAAAGTGGGCCCTATCCAAGGGTTCCAGGCCTGGGGGAAGTAGGGGCTCTATAGTGGAGATGTGAGGTTCCTGCTGTCTTAGGGTTCAAAAAGACAATCGATAGTTAATATTATCATCACATTATTTGTTAATTGGGTTAACTTTGAGAAGTCCCTTTGTTATGGTTTGCTGTACAGTATCCAGTATCTTGTATATAGCTGTGCTATTGGATGCTTCTAATCTACTTGGTTTAGGCTTTTGAGAGAGTCCGCATATCAAATACATAGCCTATGTATTAAAAAGATTCAGTTTGTCTTTTGAGAAACTTTGAGAAATACAATTGATTTCCCCCTCTCATATTAATTAACTACTGATTTATATGTCTACATTTTGCTAGGAGTGTACATAAACACCATTCTCACCACCAAAGGACTGTAACCCATCCCTCCCGCCCACACCCACCCAACACTGGCCCAGAAAGCTGCATGTCTACCCCTCACCACTGGGTTTTTACTTTGGTGCCTACTTACAATTTGATCAGGTCCTGCTTTTAGTTTCCCTTTCAGATCTTCTTAGTCAGCTTCTGTTGATGAGTGGGATCATCCCATACTCATCTTTATCTTTCTGACTTAGTTCACTTAACATAATTCCTTCTAGCTCTGTCCAAGATGGGTCAGAGAAGGTGGGTTCATTGTTTTTGATAGCTGCATAGTATTCCATTGTGTATATATACCACAGCTTTCTCAGCCACTCATCTGTTGTTGGGCACCTGGGTTGCTTCCAGGTTTTAGCTATTATGAATTGTGCTGCTATGAACATAGGAGTACACACCTCTTTTTGGTTGGGTGTTATGGAGTCCTTGGGGTATAACCCCAGGAGAGGAATTATTGGGTCATATGGAAGGTCCATGTCTAGCCTTCTGAGAGTTTTCCAGACTGCTCTCCACAGAGGCTGTACCAATTTACATTCCCACCAGCAATGTAAAAGGGTTCCTCTGTCCCCACATCCTCTCCAGCATTTGTTGCTGCTGTCCTTTTTGATGTATGCCATTCTTACAGGAGTGAGGTGGTATCTTAGTGTTGTCTTAATTTGCACTTCTCTGACAATCAGTGACCTAGAGCAGTTTTTCATATGTTTGTTAGCCTTTTGGATCTCCTCTGTGGTGAATGTTTTGTTCATTTACTCTGCCCATTTTTGGATGGGGTCATTTGCTTTTTTGGTGCTAAGTTTGCTGAGCTCTTTGTATATTTTGGTGATTAGTTTCTTGTCTGATGTCTGGCATGTGAAGATCTTCTCCCATTCTGTGAGGGGTCTCTCTGTTTGTTTAATAGTTTCTTTGGATGTGCAGAAGCTTTTCAATTTGATGTAGTCCCATTGGTTTGTTTCTGCTTTAGTCTTCCTTGCAATTGTGTTTGATTCGTCAAAGATGTCCTTGAGGTGTAGGTGGGAAAGTGTTTTACCAATGTTTTCCTCTAAGTATTAGATTGTCTCTGGTCTGACATCTAGGTCTTTGATCCATTTGGAGTTGATATTTGTTTCTGGTGAGATAAAGTGGTTCAATTTCAATTTGGATTTTTCAACCCAGTTTTCCCAGCACCATTTATTGAAGAGAGCCTCCTTTTTCCATTTAATCCTTTTGGACCCCTTATCAAAGATTAGATGCCCATAGGTGTTGGGATTTACTTCTGGGCTTTCAATTCTGTTCCACTGGTCTGTGTGCCTATTTTTGTTCCAGTACCATGCTGTTTTGATGATGATGGCTTTATAATATTGTTTAGGTCTGGGAGTGTGATGCCTCCATTTCTGTTTCTTTTCCTTAAGATGGTTTTGGCAATTCTAGGTGTTTTCAGGTTCCAGATAAATGATTGTAGTGTTTGTTCTATTCTCTTAAAGAAGCTTGGTGGAACTTTGATGGGTATTGCATTAAATTTGTATATGGCTCTGGGGAGAATATTCATTTTGATGATATTTATACTTCTAATCCATGAGCATGGGATATCTTTCCATTTCTTGGTATCAGTTTCTATCTCCTTGAGTAGCGACTCATAGTTTTCAGTATACAAGTCTTTCACTTCATTGCTCAACTTTATTCCTAGGTATTTGATTGATTTTGCTGAAACAGTAAATGGGAGTGATTTCTGGATGTCTTCTTCAGATTTAGTGTTTGCATAAAGAAATGCCACTGATTGTTGTACATTGATTTTGTAGCCTGATACCTTGCTATATTGCCTAATAACTTCCAGTAATTTTCTGCTGGATTCTTTAGGTTTTTCTATGTATAATATCATATCATTTGCAAATAGTGAGAGCTTGACTTCTTCCCTTCCAATCTGTATCCCTTTGATTTCTTTCTCTTGCCTGATTGCTATGGCAAGAACTTCCAATACTATGTTGAAGAGTAACAGTGACAGTGGACAGCCCTGTCTAGTCCTCAATCTGAGGGGGAATGCTTTCAGCTTCTGTCCATTGACTATGATGTTGCCTGTAGGTTTGCTATATATAGACTCCACTATCTTGAGGAATTTCCCATCTATTCCCATTTTTTGTAGAGTTTTGGGCATGAATGGGTGTTGGATTTTGTCAAAGGCTTTCTCTGCATCTATAGAGATAATCATGTGATTTTTGGCTTTGCTTTTATTGATGTGGTGAATGACATTGATTGACTTATGGATGTTGAACCAGCCTTGCATTCCTGGGATGAATCCCACTTGGTCGTGATGAACAATCTTTTTGATGTTTTGCTGTATCCGGTTGGCCAACATCTTGTTTAATATTTTGGCATCTATGTTCATCAGAGATATTGGTCTGTAGTTTTCCTTTTTTGTTCTGTCCCTATCAGCTTTTGGTGTCAGGGTGATGTTGGCTTCATAAAAGGTGAAAGGGAGTATTCCTGTTTCTTCAATCTTATGGAATAGCTTAAGAAGTATGGGTATTAACTGTTTCCTGAGAGTTTTGTAGAATTCGTTTGTGAAGCCATCTGGTCCAGGACTTTTGTTCTTGGGGAGATTCTTAATAACGGTTTCAATTTCTTTGTCTGTGATTGGTGCATTTAGATTTTGTAGTTCTTCTTGGTTCAGTTTTGGAAGTGCATAGGTTTCTAGGAATTGTTCCATTTCGTCCAGATTCTCTAGCTTGGTGTCATATAGTTCTTTATAGAAGTTTCGCAGGATTCTCTGGATTTCTATGGTGTCAGTTGTGATATCTCCTCCATCGTTTACAATTCTATTAATTTGAGTCTTCTCTCTTTTTTGTTTGGTGAGTCTGCCTAGGGGTTTGTCAATTTTGTTTAATCTTTCAAAGAACCAACATTTGGCTTCATTGATCTTTTGTATGGTTCTTTTATTTTCGATGTTGTTTTTTTTTGCTCGAACTTTAGTGATTTCTGTCCTTCTGGTTGCTTTAGGGTTCCGTTGTTCCTCTTCCTCTAAGTCCTTGAGCTGTGCAGTAAGGTCGTTCATTTGGGCTTCTTCTTGGTGTTTAATATGTGATTGTATGGCTGTAAGTTTCCCTCTCAGTACTGCTTTAGCTGTGTCCCAAATATTTTGATAGGTTGTGTCTTCATTTTCATTAGTTTCCAGGAACATTTGAATTTCCTGTTTGAGTGAGTCTCTGTCCCAGTGTTTCTTAAGGAGCATGTTGTTTAGTTTCCAAATTCTATGTCTTTTAATAATTTTCTGTTTGTTGTTAAATGTTAGTTTTACTCCACTGTGGTCTGAGAAGATACTTGGGATGATTTCAATGCTCTTGAATTTATTGATGCTGTCTTTGCGGCCTAATATGTGGTCTATCCTTGAGTATGTGTTATGTGGATTTGAAAATAAGGTGTATTCCAGTTTTTTGGGGTGGAGGAGTCTGAAAATTTCCAAGAGGTCTAGTCTGTCAATCTCTTCATTCAATTCTCTTGGATCTTTATTGGTTCTCTGCTTTGTTGATCTGTCTAAGTGTGAGAGTGGGGTATTGAAGTCTCCCACTATTATCGTATTACTATTGATGTATTTTTGGAATTCTTTCAGTAGATGCTTAATGTATTTAGATGGTCCCTCGTTGGGTGCATGATGTTAATAATTGTTAAGTCTTCTTGGTTGATTGATCCTCTAATCATTATGTAATGTCCTTGCCTATCTTTTATTACTTTATTTAATGTAAAATCTATCGTGTCTGAGATGAGAATGGCTGTTCCTGCCCTTTTTTGTGGACCGTTAGCCTGTATGATAGTTTTCCATCCTTTCACTTTAAGTCTGTGTTTATCTTGTTGTGACAGATTTGATTCTTGCAAGCAGCATATGGTTGGGTTATGTTTTCTGATCCACCCCCCACCCTGTGCCTTTTAATGGGTGACTTTAAGCCATTGACATTTATTGACATTATGGTTTTAATGTATTGTAGTGCCATTGTTCTAAAAAACAATTTGTTTACTCTGATATATTGCAAGTATTATAGTGATGTTCTTGTTTATAAGAGGTCTTTTAGTACCTCTTTCAGGGCCGGCTTGGTGATGGTTGCCTCCTTTAACTGTTGTTTGTCTAAGAAGGTTTTGATCCCTCCATCTAGCTTGAATGAAAGTCTAGCAGGATATATTATCCTTGGTTGAAACCCTTTTTCATTCAGGGCTTGATAGATATATTGCCACTCCCTTCTGGCTTTTAGAGTTTGAGTGGAGAAATCTGCAGATAATCTTATGGGTTTTCCCTTGTATGTGACTTTTTGTTTCTCTCTTGTAGCCTTTAGGATCCTTTCTTTATCCTTACTTCTTCCATTGTGACTATGATGTGTCTTGGTGTCTTCAGGTCTGGGTTGATTCTGTTTGGTACTCCCTGGGCCTCTTGAACCTTGATATCCTTTCTATTATTCAGGTCTGGGAAGTTTTCTTGTATTATTTCCTCTAGAATTTTGCTTCCCCTTCCTCTCTTTCTTCCTCTGGCAGGCCAATTATATGAATGTTACTTCTTTTGAGATCATCCCATATGTCTCTGTTGTTGTTCTCAGTGTCTCTCAATCTCTTTTTAAGCTCTTTCACCTCTTTCTCAGTTTTCTCTAACTCATCCTCTGTCTGACTAATTCTGTTTTCTGCTTCTGTTAGTCTGCTTTCCCTTGCCTCAGCTTCTTTCTTCATTACAGCTATTTCAGCTTTCAGTTCTCTAATTGCCTCAAGATAATCAGTATTTTCCTTGGGAGTCTCAACTGTTGTTTCCCTAATACTGCCATTCCTTTCCTCCAATGTTGTTTTCATTTCTGTGATTAATAAGTTTATTATTGCTTGCATACTTTTCATATCTATGGTTACTTCTGACTGATTTGTAGTTTCTTCTGGGCTCTTGTCTTCATTCATTGGGGTAGCAGTTTTATTTGTTTTTAATCAACCCTTTTCTTTTTATTTATGTGTTTCTCTCTTTTTTTTATGCTCTGTTGTTCCTCAGTTGTTGTGTCTTTAGTACAAGTAACACTGTACTAAATACCTTTATGACAATTGCACTCACCAACCTCCAGAATTACAGTAGCAACTGAAGTAAGTATTGAAGTAGTTTAATCATTACCAGTTAGCCAAACAATTTCTCCAGTCCGTGAAAAAATAGTAACCAAATCCCAGTGAAGAAAGAGAAAAGAAAGAGAGGATAGCAAGAATAGACAGTTATGCAAATCTACTATCCAGTGTATATTCTAGGGGTAACAAGAGGGGAAAGGGAACTAGAGCAGAGATACACACATAGAGAGTCCACTCTGAGTCATATTTCTTCCCCAAAGTAAGTCACAAATTCAGAAAGGCAAAGAAGAAAGAAGAAGTGTATGACAAGATTAAAAAAAAAAAAGAGAGAGAGAGATAAGAGAGAGAAAAGGGAGAAGATAAGAAGAAGAGTTGTAATTAAAGAGCAGTGCAAGGAACTTCCCAAATGTGTATCAGTGAATTCAAAAAAAAAAAAAAAACACCCTGTTTGGTGGTATGGGGTATCCTGCTAGGAGCTGGTCCCAGGGACTGCTTATGGGGGCGGGGGGCGGGAAGGATGTATGCTTGAAAATTAAAAGGAAGAAAAAAGAATTTTTTTCCCTACTCTAATTCTTAACCCAAATTAAGTTATAGTCACCTCCTTGGTGTCTTAGGACACCTTATTGGCTGGCCTGCTAAAGGCAGAAAATCCTATTGTCTCCAGGGGAGTGCGTTCGGAGCTCAGAGGCTAGCAGCTTCTCAGTCCGCCATCTTCCAGGAACCCCCCTCTCCAGACTTTTTTAAAGGATTTCTCGAAAATGAAAACTAGCTCCAAGTCCTTTGATCCAATGAGAGCTATACTTAAGAAGTCTTTGGATCTGCCCTAGGGTGGCGGTGGACCCTGGAGACTCCCAAGAGAAAGCCCCCGAGCTAAAGTGCTCTCTCCGGGTCGGGTCCTCTGCCCGCCGTGCTCTGCAACCGGCGAAGGAGCCGCCTTCCCGGGCGGAGGACAATGCCCGGCGCACTCGCCTTGCCCGGCGCCGCCTGGGAAGTCTGGAGCCCTGCTAGTCCATGTTACCTTTACTCTAATTCTTAACCCAAATTAAATTATAATCACCTCTTTGGTGTCACCCCTTATTGACAGGCCTGCTAAAGGCAGAAAATCCTACCATTTCTCGAAGATGTGATTAGAGAACATGCTGTTAGCAGTTTCTCAGTCCACCATCTTCCGCACAAAAAACTACCAGTGCTTTTTCATATAATTAATTCCTTTGATATTTTAATGATTCTTCATTTTTATTAGTTTTGGGCCCAGATAACTCTTTTGTACCTCAGTGTCTCTCTCTCTCTCTTTTTCTCCCATTTCAATTTCATACACACAGAAAGAAAAAAAGCAAATTGAAGTTCATGGTTTTACCTATGACAAATGCAGGACCTATGTTTTAGCACTCATCAATGTTCCTGATAGAATTTTTTCTTCCTTTCTTTATATATTTTGCTGCATTATTTCAAGTTCCAGAGAAACTTGAAGGTAACTGTTCAGAAAATTGCCAGCTTAGTCTTGCAAAGGTTCCATAGAAAGGAATTTGAATTAGTTTAATCTGGGTGAATGAAAACAGTCTGGAGTTTCCTCAGAACACTAGAAATGGATATTATCTTACTATTAGGGATAGAATAGAGAACCTGGGAGAATACAGGGGTTTTATTATAACAGGACCAGGGAATTACATCAACTTGCAAAATGTGAACCTTGTGCCATGAGGCTATCAGCATATGTACACAAAAAGTCCATGGGATTACATAACAAATGTAAGACTCTGTGCTGTGAGATCATGTAAAACTAGGACATTAAGACTATAGAATAGGACTAAGAATAACGAATAGAAGCAAAGCTAACAAATGGTACCTAATTTGTCTAAGGAAACTAGACAAGGAGAAAGGTAATAAATAATGAAATATAAGTGAGGCATCCAGAAATTTGCTGTGGATCACTAGTCACCATCTCTGAGGCTCCTATGTCTCTGGAGTGTACAGTCACTTGCTTATTTAATAAATTTATTTTTGAATTGCACTAATTTCTTGATAAATTATTTGTTTAAGTGCACTGACTAGAAGGACTTATTCAATTTTTTTGCTGTGTTCATCTCAAACAGATTTTCATTGTTTCTTGTCAAAATTTTTTTCTTTTACTTTTGGTATTACTGAGGTTATGACTATGAAGTCTTGACTAATTAGAAAGTTCTTTCTCAGAAAAAAAAGTGCTCCATTAAAGATAAAATAAATAAGAGCCAGCAGAGAGTTTAATAAGATATAAGAAGACAGAAGAAAGGGAGCTGGAATACAAATTTATGAAAGCCATATCTTCAAAGAAAATGTTGCCAGTTGTGATGCAGAGAGAATGATATGGTGGTGGCTTTGGTGTACAGACACCTTTCCTGGAGAGATGTAAAAGTCTAATCCTGTTACAACTTGTTGTTTTGTATCACAGATTTCCTCAGTAATAAACAAGTAAAAGGAAAAAAAAATGTTGACAAGAAACAATGAATCTGTTAGACTTTCATAAACAAACCCAGAAAACATTAAATACACACACACACACACACACACACAGACACACACAGACACACACAGACACACACAGACACACACAGACACACACACACACACACACATGTTGGTATGCTTCTAAAAACCCCTTCTGTTTCATTAGTTTAATCCCCCCTGCTTAACACTATTCTATTTACATAACCACTTCATTCTATTTACATAACCTCTGTTAACAAGCACCACCCTCCCTCCAGGGCATTGGTGGTTCAGTGGTAGAATTCTTGCCTGCTCCGCCCCCTCTCCCTGATTTTCACCAGTCACTTTTCTCTCCACCCTCTCTGCATCACATCCTGTTCCCACCCTACTGGGATAGTATATTTATAAGGACAAGATTGTAGTTTTTAGTTTAGTTTAGCTTGATATAGATTGTGCTGAGTCCTGCATGAATAAAGAGATACTGCGTACAACCCAGCCATGAGTCCCAGGTCGTCTGTTACACACACACACACACACACACACACACACACACACACACACACACACCACTTGAAGCATTTGCTTCTTTGTGAATAAGCACATGAAAAATAGTGAGATGTCAACTGATGAAACATAATTTGATCAAATGAAAATAGTAAAAGAAAATCATTGTGAGAGATAAAAAAAATATATAACTCATCAGTTAAGGGAAGTCTTGTCCTGAGCATGACCCAAGTCTGAACCCTGGCATTATGTACAAGATACCATGGCACCATGGGAAGCTCTGGTGACTGGTTTCTCTATTTTCTTCTGACTGTTTAAATGAAAATGTTTGTTCATGAGTAGTGAATTTATTTATACATAAATTTCTGCAAATGAAGGAACATAAGAGAAAAGCAAGAAAAAGAAAAAAAAGGAAGAGAAAGGAAGAGGGGAGGTTGGAGGGTAAAGAGAAGTGGAGAGGGAGGGGAGGGGTGAGGAAGGGGAAAGGAAGAGCAAGGAAAAGGAAGGGGAGGGGGGGAGGGGAGGGGGAAAAAGGGGAGGGGAAAGGAAGGGGAGAGGGAGGGGAGGGGAAAGGAAGGGGAAAGGAGGGGAAGGAAGAAGGGGAAGGGGAAGGGGAGGGGAAAGATAAGGGTGGGGGGAGGAGGGGTAGGGAAAAGGAAGGGGAGAGGGAGGGGGAGGGGAAAGGACAGGACAGGAAAGGAAAAGAGGTGCTAAGCAGTAGTGCACCTGGTGAGTGCCTACCTTGTCTTGTGCAAGGACCTGGGTTTAAGCACCCAGCCCCCAACTGCATGGAAGGAGGGGAAGCTTCACTAGTAGGGAAGCATTGCTGTAGGCCTTTTTCTCTCTCCACCCCCCATATCCCTTCTCAGTTTCCCTTTGTCCTAGCAAGTAAAATGAAATAGGAGGAATAAAAGGGAAAAAACGGCAGCTAGGAGCAGTGGATTTGTTGTGCAATCACCAAACAATAATAGCTTTGGTAGTAATAAAATTAAAATTTAAAAAGTAAAAAGTAAGGAAGTTCACTATATGTAACAGTGGCTCTCAAACCTTACTGTATGTCATACTTTCCGGTGAAACTCTGAAATCATAACCAATGTTGGAAATATTTGCTTATTGGTATTTTTTTTAAGGAGCCTGAACTAAAGTTTAGACACAGATATTTTTCAAAATCTCCACAGTAGCCAGTGTAGATAACAACATAAGAGATATTTCCTAGGTTTTAGGAGCTCTGTGTCAGGAACAGAGGGCAGAGAATAATTCATATATTTTTTATTCTGTTAAAACAATAAATAAGACAAGATATGCCTTTTATATTAAAAACCATAATTTAATGGCAGAGGAAGGGATCAGAGAATGAAAACAATAAATAAAAGTATTATAAACAATTTACCAGTTGCTGGGTGGTGATGCATCTAGTTGAATGAATTTGTTACAATGTGCAAAGGACCAGGCTCAGATCCCCAGTCCCCACCTCCAGGAGGGGAAGCTTGACAAGTGGTAAAGCAGTGCTGTAAGTCTCTCTCTCTCTCTCTCCCTCTCGATCTCCCCCCTCCTCTCAATTTCTGTCTGTCTCTACCCAATAAATAAATAAATAAAGATAATTAAAAAAAACAATTTGCTGTATTCTTTAATTTAGGTTACCATATGTAGGCATTGTAATATATATATATGTCAAGATGAATCTTATTTAACTTAAAAGTATGTTTAGTACAATCTTTACAAAAGATGATCTTATTTTTCCTACAATAAAAATTCATCTAGTAATTTGTCACCTTTCAATGTCTAAAAACACAATTTGTTGACTTGTGAAATGAATTTTTATTATATTAGCTACTACTTTGTATTAAGACAGGTATTTATTTTTAAAAAAGGAAAAAAGAATATTCAAAAAGGGATAAGAAATATTCCCTGCCTATTCCAATTAAATTCGGCCCTTCTACATTTTGTAAATCGTCCTTAGGGTTTGTTTTTTATTGTGACTGTTGCTGTTGCTGGGGCTTCACTGCCGACTTTTACAGATACAAAGGGAGAGACAGAGAGACAGAAGGAGAGACTATGCTGGGGAAAGATACTCTAGCCCTGAAACTCCTTCCAATGCAGGGGAAGCTGCAACTGAATCTGGGTCAAATGTGTTCTTTTACTAGACCCATCCTATTCTTTGTACACAACAACATGTGTCTCCATGGTAGAAATGAAGAATTCACATATACTGAAAGAAATTTTGTAGGAATTTAAAAATCAACCAATTAAACACTGTAGCTGGGGAAAATAGTTCAACTGGCAGAGTGGAGAACTCATATACCTGATGGATCCCAGTTCAATCCCTAGTACTACATATAACTCAGTGGTGCTAACTTCTTTCTCTCTCTCTCTCTCTCTCTCTCTCTCTCTCTCTCTCATGAGAAACAAACAGAATAAATCCTTGTATAAAGCCCCAAAGAAGTGTCTGTAGATAAAGATCATAGGCAATTTATAAGTTCTGTTTGTGAGTCAGACATGTTTTTTTAACATGTGTAACTGCTAATCAATATTTTCTAAGGTACTTGGCACTAGTAGAGAAAGTTAAAGTTTTACGTTGCTACTTTATTAATACTCTCATGCTTTTTAGCTACATTATATTCTTTTGGTTTATAGGCTCATTCTTTTAAAATGCATGCTTATTTGAGCTACATATTTTGAACAAAGATTTCTGTTCTGTGTTTGAGAAAAAGGGCACTTTCAGTAGAATCATTTTTGTATAAAAGGATGAATAATCATATCCTTCTCCTCCAGTTCACACATTTCACTAGGCAGTTGAAATGTTTTGCAAATTTAGATCATATGCACCATCTGGCATTGGTATACATAATTCATACATTGAAAAGCAGTGTAGTTGCACGGCAAAAAAGGAACAAATTTTGAGTCAGATAGTCCTTCCTTTGTTACAGGCTGTGAGAGTAGGAGCAAATTATTTACCAGCTTTAATTTCAGTTTACTTATCTGTAAAATGAGGAAAATATTTATAGATTGTGCTATGTATAGGCTGTAAGTATAGAAAACTATTGACTTAAAAAAACATTGTGTATTTCTTTCAGAGCTGAACATATATACTATTCATTATCCAATGTTTTTTTAGTACATTTTTTTCCTTTTGTTGCCCTTGTCTTATTGTTGTTGTAGTTATTGATGTAATCATTGTTGCATAGGATAGAGAGAAATGGAGAGAGGAGGGCAAGACAGAGAGGAGGAGAGAAAGATAGACACCTACAGACCTGCTTCACCCCTGCCACTCCCCTGCAGATGGGGAGCTGGGGGCTTGAACCAGGATCCTTATGCTGGTCCTTGCACTTGGTGCCACGTGCGCTTAACCTGCCGTGCTACCACCCGAACCCCTTCAAAGTTTTACATATGTATAAAGAAAATGGAATAAATAATCTGTTAAAAATTAAGTATGGTAATTGAGCTGAGAATATAGTTTCTTGACTGAGAACTAAAAAAAAAATTGGAGCAAAGACAGTAGTACATTTTCATAGGACAAAGAAAGGCAGCAAATTAATATACCTTACAGTTCTCCATTTTAAATGGTAGAAACTTGAAATAGGCAAAACTCTCTAAGAAGAATAGGAGTCCAATGTTCTGAAGTTTTTCTAATTTTGTCTGTTGAATTTTAAAGGAAAAAATTCCACACAACATGGATTATAGGATATTTTCATTCCAGTTTCCAAACTGTTCCCTATAGGGCTGCACTAGTTTGTATTCTCACCAAAGGTGTATCAGATTTCTTTTTTCACCTGTAGGCATAAATCCAAAGCACATAGGAATACTAATTCAAAATGGCATGAACATCACTGTTTTTATAGCTACCCTATTTACATTAGGCAAGACACGGAAGCAGTTTAAGGACCCATAAAAAGATGACTGAATAAAGAAGTTTTGAGGTGGATATAATCAATGAAACACTATTCCACAATCAAAAAGATGGGATTTTGTCCCTTGGAATAAAATATGTGGAACTGGAGTTGATTATGCTAAGTGAAATAAGTAAAGAAGTGAAGGAAGGACAACTAGCAGATGGTGTTGCTCATATGTGGAATATAGATGGCCAAAGTAAATGAACTTAAATATATATACATAGCCAAACTGTTCTTGAAATTTGTGAGGACAAGGAAGGTAGTTGGGGGCTGCAACACACAGAACTCTGGGAAGTATGTGGTGATTTAACGCACACTATGTATGAATATGAAAATATTCCTAAAATCTTAGAATTTTATAAAAAACTGATAAATCCCTTAAAAAAAGAGAACAGTTTATACCTGTTTTGAGATGTGCTTCAGATCTTAGGTCTCCTCGTCCAAATTGAAGTGTAGGGTGAGCTACTTTTTATGTTCATCAATGAAAATTCTGAAGGGCCTACCTTTTCTGGGAATCTTAGAAACATTACTGATGCTGAGATCCATCTTTGGGAAGTGAAATAACTCTGATTTGATCCTCATATACTGTTTCACATAAAATATCTGTGTACTGGGTAAAACATACAAGCTAGGTTGGACTATAGAAACCAAAAGGATGTACTGTGAATTTGCGGCTATCGGCAACTACATTGATTATTGCATCAATAGTTATAGCTAGATAGGCCAGCATTACCTAATAGATACAGGATTTGAGTCATATATTCAATTTCTAATTTTCCAGAAGTTATACTTTCATTTATTTTTATTTTTACCATAGGCAAGAAAGATATGGAAGACTGGAACTTCACTACTCTGAGTCAAGTACCTGTCTTTCCGGAAGAGACAAAGATAGAAGAAAAACAGGTGGAGAGAATGAAAGCCATCAGAGCACGAAAGCTTCCTCCAGTGCAATGAGGACTGGGTTCTACCTGGGTTGGGAATGGCAAAATAGGAACCCTTCCCAAAGTAGTGAGCTATTTTGCTGACAATGTTAGCTATGTTTTTAAAAAGAAAATCTAAACAAGCAGAATTAATCTTAATAATGTACAAAAATCTTGAGAAACTTTCATTCTTGCTTTATATGACATCTTCAAAATCGAGTATTGTCAGGTTGCACCTCGGAGAAGAAAGAGAGGAGATCTGGAGCGAAGAGGGAATGTTGTTAAAATTAGGAGGCTCTAGCTGGCCGGCCGGGCTAGCTTCACGGGCGGGTAACAGAGACTCGAGGACACACAGCTGGGCAGGGAAGCTGTATTTCTTTATTCAGGAACAACGATTCATAAACTAACCCAAACTGATCACCAAACAGAACTCTCCTGCCCCCTTCCCCCGCGGCGCCAAGAACTCTGGAACTCTGGAACTCTGTCGGGGTTCCTTGGGGCGGGGACAAGCGGGCCGCGAAACTAGCAGGACCAACCCAATTTTCTTGGCAGGGGGAGGGCATACAACAAGGGAGCACAAATCTTTATTCCCATGGGCACCTCAGAGTTGGGTGAGAGCACATTGGTTTGGGCCACAAGGAGGTAGCAAAAATGGCTGCCTCCTGGACCACCCTCCCTTGTGTCTCATCACCAATGTGAAAAGTGAGCAAGAGAGACTAGGGGCGGAAGGAGAAGGGCTTTATAGGGCAACAACCAGGAGTGAAGTGTCGGGACAGGATTGGTTGAAAAAGGCACTGTGAGAATATCGTGGGAAGTGGCAAAGCCTGAGAGGACAGCTTGGCAGATGTGACTGCATCTGCATAATTCCCCAGCAAAGTATTACTGCTACTACTATTACCACTACTACTATTACTACTACTATCACTACTACTACTACTAACTACTATATCCACTGCCATCATCATTACTAGAGTACTGCTCAGTTTGGGCTTATGATAGTGCTGGGGATTGAACCTGCAATTTAGGAGCCTTAATTATGTAAGTCTTTAGTATAACCACTGTGATATTTCTCTGAACCTATTTTATTTTTTCACATATTAATTTATTTAATGAGAGACAGAAAAATAACAGAATATGACTGTACTGTGACATATATTAATGAGGTATTGAACAATGGACCTCACTGATCCATGTCCTTCACTCTACCACTGTGAGACATCTCCAACTGTTTTTTTTTTCCACTTACTGTGAGAAAGAGAAAAAAAAATGAGAGTGAAAAATAGAACACTGCTCAGCCCTGGCATATGATAATGCTGGAGATTAATTTGTAGTTTGTAGGGCTTCAGTCATACAAGTTCTATTCTCTAGTGGTCTCAGCTGTCTCCTGGTTCCTGGATGTATATTTTATATGGGTACTACAGCACAGACTAGGTACAAGGTAGGTGTAGAACGATCTGTTGTGGCTAGTACCTTCCATATCGGACATAAAACGGCATACCGCTAATCTTACTTAAGACAAAATAAAATATGATCACACAGGAAATGATAGCCTCATTTTAGAATTCATGGTGGGTAATGATTCTTACTTAAAACAAGTTTTCATAATATGTAAACTGGCTCAGGGCTGCTTTATCTAGCATGTATTTTATCTTGTTTCTTAATCTAACCTCTTTGAAAGTCAAAAATGTGGCTAACCCGAGCACTATAGCATTAGTAAATAGTACTAAATACAAATATGTTATTCATTCATTTATTTATTTTAGTTGCCACCAGGGTTATTGCAGAATTTGAACCTGGATCCTTGCAGATGATAACATGCCTACTCTACCAGGTTTGCCACTAGCCAGCCCCTAAATATGTAAATTCTTATTGAAATTGATTCAAAAGGAAAATTACATCCCAGACCTAAAAAGACTCAAATAAACTGTCTTCAAATAAATTAAGTTGTTCTTAATCATAGCTATATTTAACTGAAAGAATCTTAAAAATGCCCAACAAGAATGATTTTTGCTTAAATAAATGAATATTTTTAATGTACATTGAAAACATCATCGTTTTCTTGTTAAAGCGAATGGAAAAAAAAATGTTTGCTGAGAAATGACTTATTTCCGTCCGGAGGAGAGATCTGAAAGTATCCCATTCCCTCATTTTATAATTGTAATTCTTGCATCTCAATTGCCTTCTGGAAAGATCCCCCCCACCCCCGCCTTAATGTTAGGAAGTCATTAAGAATTCATCTCCATTCAATCTTTCACATCTCTGCCAAGATTGCTAACAGAGTGCCAAACAGCCTTTAGTTGTTTGTAGGTCTGGACTGAGTTGCACAAGCAAAGTTACAGTGAGTCTTTATTTCCCTTTACAGTTTCTGAGTTATCTGACTTAGTATCAAATTAATTTTGATGACATCTATTGGTTTCACAGTGAAAACAGTAGGAAAAAGTGAATAACATATGACAAGTATCTATAATTAATCCATCTTAGAATCTCAGACTCGATGCTGCTACCCTGGTCAGAATTTATATCTTGGTATCAGTGGGTATTAACAGAAATGCTTTTTCTTTTTCTTTTATTTTAGTGTGCTCTTATTTTTATTTAGTTATTTATTTATTTTTGGCAATCATAAATATGGAAGCATATATTAAACAGAGCAATTTTGGTAGTTTAGTTTGTTCATTAGGATGTGTGACATCATAGAGGAAAACTAAAGACCTTTTTGTGTTTGCATAAATAGAGAGTTGATATTAGAATATAAAATGGAATGTTCTCTATTAAAAAATGACTTTATAAGAAAGCTTTGAAGAACTGTATCTATGACCATGTCATACACAAAATTATTATCTTGGTTTCCACTGCTGATAAGGCCAAATATTATTGAGCTGTGTTTGCCCTATGAATTATATTCATCAACAAGTTGTACATTCTTTACTGAGATGTTTTGAAGGTGACAGTTTGTCATATGGGACTGTCTAGAGTGAAAAAGGTGCAGTTTTCTACAAGTTACTAACAAATTTCTAATTTCTGTAAAATCTCAGCATAAGAACTTGAATAAATTTTCAATATATTTAGGGATAATTTGTGGTATTAAAATAACTTTTAAGGAGGATTGAGAAAGGAATAGACTATTCAAATGACTGTGGAAATATATTGAACACTTTTTGAATAAACTCCTTTATCTTGTATGTCAAAATATATATTTCTATCATATTGAACCCTAACCCACAAAATTTGGATTTTATGTGGTCTGTCTATTCTAGAGAAGAGATAAAAAAAAAACATAAAACATCTTTCTTGAAGCTGTGTTTTTCACAGTGTTTTAAAAGATGAAAGAAAAAAAAATTACAAAATAAAAAATTAAAAATGAAAATGGAAACAGAACAGTATACATGTATGTATATCTATTGAAACAAAAATCTATGTGTATGTGTATCACTCCTCTACTTTAAAAGCACACAAATACATTGGGCCAGGATGAGCCATTATGTAGATTACTTAGAAAATTACTGTTTGCCTCTCTAGTGTGACTTCCATGAAATCAGCATTCAGCCAGCCTGGCTTCCAGGCAAACAACAGAACATTCAGCTCATATGTAAACAAAGATATCCCTCCAATGAGAAGGGAGGATAAAGAGTGGGAAAAGTGGTAATTCTGGTACAAAGAAGCAAAGACTGGTGATTCATTAGGTGGGTGGGAACCTGCTGTAGTATAGATTCCACAACTGGCACTTACTTGGCAGATAACCCACCATGCCACTAACCTTGGCAGTATTACAAAGGTAACCTTTTTGTGAAGAGGAACTGTTCTTTAACAATGTATCCAATATTCTTTCCACAAAAAAAAAAAAAAAAAAAAAAAAAAAAAACTTTACTTCCCCCCTAGGAGAGGGGAAAAGTGCATGGAAAACACATTTTATTTTTCCATCCCCCTTTCTTCCCCTGCTACAGGGGCAACATTCTGAGTCATTATGGAAAATGTTCTATATAGCCTACATGTTCTTCATTGCCCTCAAGGATGTGTAAATGACATTTAATTGTAGGACATGACAACAGTAGCTTTTATTAGTCTCCTGCCTTTTTCTTTTTAACTCAGGGCTTCAGAATAACTAGTTCCCCCTAGTAACCTCTTGTATGGGTAATTTTGTGAGGTGGGTCTCATTTCCAATGGAGCTGTCTTTATCCAGAATGTTGCCTTCTGTCCTCTGGCCCTTTTGTCACCCACATGCCACATTATAAAAGTGACTGTGATGGTGGCCTTCTTGCTTCCATTTATATGACTGTCAACAGCCTGTAATTTGTTAGTCTCAGTACTCATGTACTTACAATTAGAGGTGTCAACCCATATAGATGGTACCTATGTTTAGGAAAGCCAAAGCCCTTCTATAAGATATTCCGTAGGAATTTTATACTCACACAGTGAATCATCAGTTGAGCTGGAAGAAAATAGAAATGAAAATCAAACCTTGTTTTTAGATGATTATAGAGACACCAGGAAATGTCCCAATTTAGAAAAAAAGAATCCAGTACATTTGAAGAGTTGACATGCCTGTGCATGCATAGTAGGCTGCCAGCTGAGACTGGTGGTGAGCCCATTCAGAAATTTCAAGTCATGGCTCCTTTCGGAATAATGTGCCATTGTGCCTGCTAGTTCCAAGTCAGAAAGGGCTTTTTCCCTTACAGCTGGCATCAGGCGCAGTGATGAATCACTTGCCTTTTATATATATATTGCTCTTCTGATTTTGTTGGAGGTTACTGAGCATGATTGATGATTCCATGCAATTGGCAGAAGAGGGATATAGCTGCTCTAGAGGAAAACAACTGTATAGAAAAGGCAAAACTATACTTCTGCCTTAGGTTTCACACTAAACTAGTACATTATTCATGCCCAGAAGTGGTAATTTAGTGTCCTATTTTGTCCTTCAGATATTATTGACTTTACTCATCCTAGATAGTCCATGCTATAAATCAAGGACAACAGTTTCTATTAACTTTGAAAATATTTTTAAGTTAGACTGACTATGCCTTCATTTTTAAAGGACACTGGATTTTATGACAATCTTATCTTACATGTTCACTTCTTAAATATTCACCAGCACTGTATACTTTATATTTTTAATACTTTCCATACATTTAATTAGTCATCTACTTAGTCATCTGCCAGATAGTCTTCTGTGCTAAATTAAACTCTGAGTAGGGACACATCCATCTGTTCATTAATGCATTTACTATCACCTAGCATATATTAGGTGCTCATAAACCTTTTATATCATAGCTATAAGGATGGATATTGTATGTATTTTGTTTCAAAACAAAGTACATGTACTTTGTTTTGAAAAACAGCCAACTATGCATAATGTACTTCTTTAAAAAAAAAAGAAATGAATAACAAGAGGGGTATAAAGGGATTTGGAAGTTTCAAGTAGGAAAAATTTACTTTTTGTCTCAGAGAAGGGGAGAAGAAACAGACTCTAAATCAAAGATGCAGTCTGAAGTAAGACTTGAAGATAGAAGAGCAACAGAAAAATCCAGCAACTGAGAAACAGAAAATATTTGGATATTTTGGCAAAACAAACTGAAACAGAGTGCTGAGTCATGAAAACTAGTTGAAATGATGTAAAGAATTGCAGATTAAGATCAGTTTGTCAACAGCTTTGAGTACAAAGTAAAACTTGGATTGGGTTTGGTATACTGCACTGAAACACAGGGCTCTGGGGAGTGTGTGTGGGGGAGATTCAGATCTTGATGCATAATGGTAGAGGAGAACCTGGGCCGGGGGTGAAGATGTTTTGCAGAAAATTAACAAAATTTACCCATGTATCAACAATTGACTTTATTTACTGTAAACCATTAACCCCCCCTCATAGAAAGAATAAATTATTTTATCTAATATACACTACTAAAAAATTTGAGTAATAAAACAGAATATTCTGTATTTAGCTAATCAGAGGATCATTAAGACTTTTCAGCAAGGAGGTACAATAATCAGAGTGAAGCATTGAGAAGAATAATCCAGAACAACGGGATTTTTTTTTTTTTTAGTTTTGACAAAAGCAATAAGGAGTCAAATTAAAGTAGTATTGCTAAGGCTGGGAAGTAGATAATTAAGGTTGAAGTATGATGGAGGAAGAATGTTTGGATATGGGCAGGTGATGACTAATTTAAAATTAATTAGCAGATCAGTGATGACAATACTACCAGAAACATGGAAACAGGGAGCACAAGTAAATGAATTTGGTGTTAATAAAGTTAACTTAGTAGCTTTGGTAGAACATCTGTGTAGAGAGTGAGAAAACATGAGGTAAGATTGATCAGTGTACTGAAAAGTACTGAGAAAAGGACCTCATAACACACTATATGCAATGGTTAAACCAAGAAGAAATATTAGAGAAATGAACCAAGACAAAGAACTGACTTCTCATTCTTCTTCTTCTTCTTCTTCTTCTTCTTCTTCTTCTTCTTCTTCTTCTTCTTCTTCTTCTTCTTCTTCTTCTTCTTCTTCTTCTTCTTCTTCTTCTTCTTCTTCTTCTAGCGTTTGCCCTTCTTCCATAGCCAGTCAACAGCATCAGGTTGAGCCTGATGTAAAGTTTCGAGACCTCCTTTGAATCTGGAGAGGTGGCAGTCGTTGACTATGTGGGTCATAGTCTGTCTGTAGCTGCAGGGGCAGTTCGGGTCGTCTCTGGCTCCCCAGCGATGGAACATAGCAGCGCACCGGCCATGGCCTGTTCGATAGCGATTGAGGAGGGCCCAATCATAACGTGCTAGGTCAAAGCTGGGTTGACGCTTGCAGGGGTCTGTGATGAGGTGTTTGTTCTTTATCTCAGCTGACTGCCAACTCTGTTTCCAAGAGACTGGAACAGAGAAGTTCAGTGTAGGTGTAGGGGACCAGATTGGGTGACGAGACGTCAAGCGTTGAACAGGGTGGGCGAAGATATCCGCATATATTGGCAGGTCCGGTCGAACATAGACGTGGGAAATGAACTTAGATGATGCCGCATCCCGAACGATTATCTGGCGGGGCGATGTTGCTAAGAACTGGCAGCCATGGAACCGGGGTGGAACGGATGGTTCCAGAAATTATCCTCATGGAGGAATATAATTTGGAATCGACCAAGTGGACATGGGGGCTACGGAACCATGCTGGGGCACAGTATTCTGCAGTGGAATAGCATAATGCCAGAGAGGATGATCGTAGTGTGGAAGCGCTCGCGCCCCATGAGGAGCTGGCCAGTCTTGCAATGATGTTATTCCTCGCGCCCACCTTTGCTGCAGTTTTTATGAGATGTTCGTGAAATGACAGAGTGCGATCGAGAGTAACGCCAAGATAGACTGGCTGGGCTTCATGCCGGATTCTCGTATCGCCAAGCTGCACATTAAGCTCACGCGAGGCCGAGGCATGGTGTAGATGGAAAACAGATGATACCGTTTTTGCAGTGCTAGGGATTAGTCGCCATTTTTTACAGTAATCAGATATCAGAGACATGTCTTTCGTGAGTGTTTCCTCGAGGATGTCGAACTTGGATGCCTGAGTTGCACAGCAGATGTCATCGGCGTAGATGAACTTCCTTGAAGAAGTTTTTGGGAGGTCATTGATGTAAATATTAAATAGTGTAGGAGCCAGAACAGAGCCCTGGGGGAGGCCACTTGAGACAAGTCTCCATCTGCTAGACTTGTCACCAGATGTACCTGGAATCTTCTGTTTTGGAGAAGAAACGATATAGTGTTGGCCACCCATGGAGGCAGGCATCTTGAGATCTTGACTAGGAGACCACGGTGCCAGACCATGTCATAGGCTGCTGTGAGATCAACAAAGACAGCACCCGTCTTTAAATTCTTCTGGAATCCATTTTCAATGTAAGTTGAGAGGGCCAGGACTTGTTCGCAGGTAGATCTTCCTGGGCGGAAACCAGCCTGGGTGGGTGATAGGAATTTCTCTGTAAGATGAGAAATAGGTGATAGAAGCAGCCTCTCAAGGAGTTTGTAACACACGGAGAGGAGAGAAATTGGTCTATAGCTGGTGGCCAGTGTTGGGTCTTTCTTTGGTTTCAAAACCGCTATAATCTTCGCACGACGCCAAACTTTGGGCATAGACTCAGATTCCAAGATGTGGGACAGGATTGAAGCGAGCCACTTCTTTGCCATGGGACCCAGGTTAAAAATGAGTTCTGGGGTGATGTTATCATAGCCAGCAGCTGGCTAAAAGTGCAGCACAGAAAGAAGCACATAAGAATGAGAACAACATTCAAACACTGACTGAAACATTAGTCACAGGAGTGAGAAAAGAGTTTAACGGAAGGGAGTCGGGCTGTAGCACAGCAGGTTAAGCATAGGTGGCACAAAGCACAAGGACCAGTATAAAGATCACGGTTCAAGCCCTGGCTCCCCACCTGCAGGGGAGTTGCTTCACAAGCGGTGAAGCAGGTCTGCAGGTGTCCTTCTCTCCCCTTCTCTGTCTTCCCCTCCTCTCTCCATTTCTCTCTGTCCTATCCAACAACAATAATGGCAACAATAATAATTACAACAATAAAACAACAAGGGCAACAAAAGGGAATAAATAAAATAAATATAAAAATATTTATAAAAAAAGAGTTTAACGGAAATATCAGAAATGTGGAAACAACATATACGATTCTGAAAGAAAACACTAACTATATCAAGGTAATTAGAGAGTTGAAAGCTAAGATAACTGAGGTAAGAGCACAACTAGCTGAACAAGCTGCTAATGTTTCAGAACACAGTAGCAAAGTAGATGAGCTACAGAAAACAAGAGAGGGGAGAGAGAATAGAATAAATAAAACAGAAAGCAGAATTAACAAGATTGAGGATGAATTAGAGAAAACTAAGAAAGCAGTCAGAGATCTCAAAAAGGGACTAAGAAATACTTAAAACAACAACAGAGACATATGGGATGACTTCAAAAGAAGTAATACATGCATTATAGGCCTACCAGAGAAAGAGAGGGAAGGGAAGAAAGCATTTCACAGGACATAATAGATGAGAACTTCCTTAGTCTAGAAAACATAAGACATAAAGTTTCAAGAAGTCCATGGGGTCCCAAAAAGAGTTAATCCAGACTTAAAGACACCAAGACACATAATAATTAGAATGAAAGGGAATAAAGATAAATTAAGGATGCTGAAGGCAGCAAGAGAAAAACAGAGTCACTTACAAAGGAAAACCCATAAGATTAGCACCATATTTCTCCACACAAACACTACAGACCAGAGGAAATGGTAAGATATCTATAAAGTGCTCAATGAGAAAGGCTTTCAACCAAGACTACTATACCGTGCTAGATGTCATTCAGACTAGATGAAGGCATAAAAACCTTCTCAGAAAAGCAATAGTTGAAAGAATCACCAAGCCTACCCTGAAAGAAGTTCTGAAAGGTCTCCTATAAACAGTCAGACTACCATAAATAGGCCAAATATCAGAACACTCTAAATGTCTACAGTAATGGCATTAAAATATCTTCAATCTATAATATCAATAAATGTCAGTGGCCTGAATTCACCTATTAAAAGGCAAGAATCTCACCTAACTCCACAAGACAAACAGACTCAAAGTGAAAGGATGGAAAACTATCATACAAGCCAATGGACCACAAAAAGGGAAGGAACAGCTATTTTCATATTTGACACAATACATCTTAAAATAAATTAAATAGAAAAGATAGGGATGGAAATTACTTGGTGCTCAGAGGATCAGTCAAGCAAGAGGAATTAATGATTATTAACATTTATGCACCCAATGAGAGGTCATCTAAATACATCCAACATCTACTGATAGTACTACAGCAATATATTAACAGCAACACAGTAATAGTAGGAGACTTCAATACCCAACTCTCACAACTTAACAGATAATCGAGGCAGAAAATAAATAAAGAAATGAAGTAGTTAAATGAAGATATAGATAAACTACAACTATTGGGCATTTCCAGAGCCATTCACCACAAGAAAATGGAATACACATTCCATTCAAGTCCACATGGGCCATTCTCAAGGAAGGACCATATGTTAAGCCACAAAAATAGCATCAACAAATTGAAGAGCATTGAAATTATCCCAAGCATCTTCTCAGACCACAGTAGAAATAAATTAACAGTTAACAATAAAAAAAATTAAAAAGTCCCCAAATATGGAAACGCAACAATAAACTACTTAACAACTATTAGGTTAAAAAAGAAATTAAGGAAGAAATCAAAATGCTTTGAGGGTTCAATGAATATGAAGACACGAGCTATCAAAATATTTGGGACACATCTAAGGCAGTACTGAAAGGGAAATTCATACCCATATAAACACATTCAGAAACAAGAAAAAACTCAAATAAGTGATCTTAAAGACTTAGAAGAAGAACAAAGGACCCCTAAAGCAACAAGGAGGACTGAAATAACTAAAGTTAAGGCAGAAATAAATAACTTGAAAATAAGAAAACCATAAAAAGATCAATAAAAAGAAATGTTGGTTCTTTGTAAGAATAAAAAAAACTGACAAACCTTTAACCAGACTCACAAAACAAAAAAGGGAGAAGACTCAAATAAATCAGATTATAAATGAAAGAGGAGGTATCACAACAGACCCTGCAGAAATTCAACATATTATGCGAGGCTTCATGAACAACTATATGTCACCAAGCTAGAGAACCTGGAAGAAATGGATGAGTTCCTAGATACATACAAGCTTCCCAAATTAAATAAAGAGGTACTAGAAAATATGAACAGACCAATTACAGGAAAATAAATTGGAAGTTATCAAAAACCTTCCCAAGAATAAAAGTCCTGGACCAGATGGTTTTACAAATGAATTCTACAAAAACCTTCAAGGAAGAGTTAATACCTCTACATTTAAAACTCTTCCAAAAGATTGAATACACCATTCCAGGTTCTATGAAGCTAACTTCACTCTGATACCAAAAGCAGACAGGGATATAATAAAAAAAAGAAAACTACAGACGGACATCTCTGGTGAATATACATGCTAAAATATTGAACAAAATTCTATCCAACCGGATATAGCAGTATATTAAAATGATTGTTTATCATGACCAAATGGGGTTTATCCCAGGCATGCGAACTAGGCCTAATATATGTAAACCAATCAACCTGACACACCATATAAGTAATATAAGACAAAAATAAACATCCAGATACAGAGAAAGCCTTTGACAAAAAAGCAACATCCTTTTGTGATCAAAACTCTACAAAAAATGGGAATAGATGGAAAATTCTTCAAGATAGTGGATTCTATATATGGCAAACCTACAGTCAACATCATATTCAATGGTGAAAAACGGGAAGCATTTCCACTCAGATAAGGTACTAAACAGGAATGCCCACAATCACCATTGCTATTCAACATAGTTTTGGAAGTTCTTGCCGTAGAAATCAGGCAGAAGCAAGGAATTCAAGGGATACAGATTGGAAGAAAAGAAATCAAACTCTCTCTATTTGCAGATGACATGACAGTATAAATACAAAAACCTAAGGAATCCAGCAAGAAGCTTTTGGAAATCATTAGGCAATACAGTAAGGTGTCAGGCTACAAAATTAATATTCAAACATCAATGGCATTCCTCTATGCAAACACTAAGGCAGAAGAAGATGAAATCCAGAAGTCAATTTATTTTACTATAACAACAAAAACAATAAAATATCTAGGAATAAACCTAACCAAAGAAGTGAAAAGACTTGTATAATGAAAATTATGAGTCACTACTCAAGGAAATTGAAAAAGACACAAAGAAATGGAAAGAAATTCCATGTTCATGGGTTGGAAGAATTAACATCATCAAAATGAATATAATACCCAGAGCCATCTATAAATTTAATGCTACCACCACCAAGATCCCAAAAACATTTTTAGGAGAATAGAAGAAATGCTACAAATGTTTATCTGGAACCAGAAAAGACCTAAAATTGCCAAAACAATCTTGAGAAGAAAGAACAGAACTGGAGGCATCTCACTCAGAGATCTCTAATTATATTATAGGGCCATTGTCATCAAAACTGCTTGGTACTGGAACATGAATAAACACACTCACCACTGGAATAGAATTGAGAGCCAAGAAGTATGCCCCACACCTATGGACATCTAATCTTTGACAAAGGAGCCCAGACTATTAAATGGGAAAAGATGAGTCTCTTCAACAAATGGTGTTGGAAATAATTGGCTGAAACATGCAGAAGAATGAAACTGAACCAATATTTCACCAAATACAAAACTAAATTCCAAGTGGATAAAGGACTTGGATGTTAGACCACAAACTATGAGATACTTAGAGGGAATATTGGCAGAACTCTTTTCTGCATACATTTTAAAGACATCTTCAATGAAATGAATCCAATTACAAAGAAGACGAAGGCAAGTATAAACCTATGGGGTACATCAAATTAAAAAGCTTCTGCACAGCAGAAGAAACCACTCCCCAAACCAAGAGACCCCTCACAGAATGGGAGGTCTTTATATACCACACATCAGACAAGAGGCTAATAAGCAGAATATATAAAGAGCTTGCTAAACTCAGGCACTAGAAAACAAATAACCCCATCCAAAAATGGGGAGAGGACATGAACAGAATATTCACCACAGAAGAGATCCAAAAGGTCAAGAAACACATGAAAAATACTCCGAGTCTTTGATTGTCAGAGAAATGCAAATAAGAACAACAATGAAATACCACTTCACTCCTGTAAGATTGTCATACATCAGAAAAGATAACAGCAGCAAATGATGGAGAGATTGTGGGGTCAAAGGAACCCTCCTGCACTGCTGGTGGGAATACAAATTGGTCCAATCTCTGTGGAGAACAGTCTGGAGAACTCTCCGAAGGCTAGAAATGGACCTACCCTATGATCCTGCAATTCCTCTCCTGGGGATATATCCTAAGGGACCTAACACAACCATCCAAAAATATCTGTGTACACATATGTTCTTGGAAGCACAATTTGTAATAGCCAAAACCTGGATGCAACCAAGGTGTCCAACAACAGATGTGTGGCTGAGCAAGTTGTGGTATATATATACAACAGAATACTACTCAGCTATAAAAAATGGTGACTTCACCATTTTCAGCTAATCTTGGATGGACCTTGAAAAAAATCATGTTAAGTGAAATAAATCAGAAACAGAAGGATGAATATGGGATGATGTCACTGTCTGGCAGAAGTTGAAAAACAAGATCAGAAGAGAAAACACAAGTAGAATCTGAACTGGAATTGGAATATTGCACCAAAGTAAAAGACTCTGGGGTGGGTATGGGGGAGAATACATGTTCAAAAAGGATGACAGAGGACCTAGTGGGGGTTGTATAGTTACATGGAAAACTGGGAAATGTTATGGATGTACAAACTATTGTATTTACTGTCAAATGTAAAACATTAATTCCCCAATAAAGAAATTTTAAAAATGGGGAGAGGACATGAACAGAATATTCACCACAGAAGAGATCTGAAAGGCTTAGAAACATATGAAAAAATTATCTAGGGCCGGGTAGTGAAGCATCTGGTTGAGTGCACACATTACAGTGTTCAAGGACCCAGGTTCAAGCCCCCAGTCCCCAACAGCAAGGGGAAGCTTCAAGAGTGGTGAAGTAGGGCTGCAAGTGTCTCTCTGTCACTCCCTATCACCCCCTTCTGTCTCAATTTCTGGCTCTCTCTATATAATAAATTTAAAAAAATAAAGAGCAAAAAGAAGACAAAATGCTCTAAGTCACTGATTGTCAGAGAAATGCAAATAAAGACAAAAATGAGATACCACTTCACTTCTGTGAGAATGCCATACATCAGAAAAGGTAGCAGCAAATAATGCTGGAGAGGTTGTGGGGACAAATGAACCCTCCTGCACTGCTGGTGGGAATGTAAATTGTTCCAACCACTGTGGAGAGTAGTCTGGAGAACTTTCAGAAGACTAGAAGTGGACCTACCCTATGAACCTTTAATTCCTTTCCATATATCCTTATTTCCTTATATCCTTTGGCTCCTTAGGATGTTGTTAAATTTTCGGAGGCTCTAGCAGGCTGGGCTAGCTTCGCGGTGGTGAACAGAGACTCGAGGACACACGGCTGGGCTGGGAAGCTGTATATCTTTATTCACGAGTGGGCAAACGTGCTCTCCTGTCTTTCTCCTCTGGCAGCAGAGACAGACCCTTAAACTAACCACCACACAGAACTCTCCTGCATCCTTCTCCTCATGGAGGCGCCAAGAACTCTGGAACTCTGTAGGGGTTCCCTTGGGGTGTGACAAGCGGCCTGCGAAACTAGCAGGGGCCAAACCAATTTTTCTGGTGGGGGAAGAGCTAGACCAAACCAATGTAAAGCATACAACAATTTCCCCTTTTATTTTTAACTAAATGACTACAGTATTAGGGGTGTGGGGTGAACAGAAACCTATATTGTACAGGCATTTTCAAAAAAGAAACTGGCACAAACATGGAGAAACATGTAAGTGAGTAACAAGAACCAGTGTGCTGCCAAGGGAAGGCCTGAGGGGGCCATTTTTTGCCTCTGGGCAAAACTTGATCAGCTTAAAAAAAACATTTCCTGCCTCTGGGGGGCGTACTTGCCTCGACGGGCACTTTCTAGCATGGGGGGAGGGTGAGGCCTAGAGTCCCAAGACATGGCTGCAGTCAGTCTTTGAGAAACCCAGCAGCATAAGGGAAGCTGCTAGTTTTGTGCAAAGTGTCCGAGGTGTACCAGTGAGTCTGATAGAAGTCCAAAGCAGATGTCCACCGAAGAATTGCCAGGGGGTGAATTGTTGTACGTCTGTCTCGATGGGGAATGTCAGCCATTGGAATTCTGCTTTTCTATAGAGAACTTGACAGCTGCAATTCACTTACTTATGAAACAAAACTTATAGCAGGTTAGAAGTTTACCACAATTGATAACTCTATTATAATTAGAAGTCTTTTTTAGAATGATTTTATTGTTGTATGCTTTACATTGGTTTGGTCTAGCTCTCCCCCCACCAGAAAAATTGGTTTGGCCCCTGGTAGTTTTGCGGGCTGCTTGTCCCCGACCCAAGGGAACCCCTACAGAGTTCCAGAGTTCTTGGCGCCGCCACATGAGGAGAAGGATGCAGGAGAGTTCTGTGTGGTGGTTAGTTTAAGGGTCTCTCTCTGCCGCCAGAGGAGAAAGACAGGAGAGCACATGTTTGCCCACTAGTGAATAAAGATATATAGCTTCCCAGCCCAGCCGTGTATCCTCGAGTCTCTGTTCACCACCGCAAAGCTAGCCTGGCCTGCTGGAGCCTCCGAAAATTTAACAACATTAGGATATATCCTAAGGAGCCAAACACACCCTTCCAAAAAGATCTGTGTATGCCTATGTTCTTAGCAGCATAATTTGTAATAGCCAAAAGTTAGAAGCAACCCAGATGCTCAACAACAAGTGAGTGGCTGAGCAAGTTTGTGGCATGTATACACAATGGAATATACTCAGGTATTAAAAATGGTGATTTCACTGTTTTCAACCCATCTTGGATGGAGCTTAAAGAAATCGTGTTAAGTGAGATAAGTCAGAAACAGAAGGATGAATATGTCATGATCTCAATCACAGGCAGAAACTGAAAAGCAAGATCAGAAGGGTAAACACTAAACAGAACTTGGACTGGAGCTGGTGTATCGCACCAAAGTAAAAGACTCTGGGGTGGATATGGGGAGAGTTCAGGTCCTGGAATAAGATAGCAGAGGACCTAGTAGGGGTTGTATTGTTATGTGGAAAGCTGGGAAATGTTATGTTTGCACAAACTACTGAATTTACTATCTACTCTAAAACACTTTCCCCTCAATAAAGAAATTTTTTTTTTTTAAAGATTTTGTTTATTTATTTATGAGAAAGATAGGGGAGAGAGAGAAAGAACCAGACATCACTCTGGCACATGTGCTGCCAGGGACCGAACTCAGGACCTCATGCTTGAGAGTCCAGTGCCCCAGCCAATGCGCCACCTCCTGGACCACACAATAAAGAAATTTTAAAGACGTTTGAAAATGCAATTATATTTTCAGTTTAAAGCGGCAGCAGTAGCTGAAGAAAGACATAATGGTTACACAATGTCCTGTTCTCTCTCTCTCTCTCTTTCTTATTTCTATCTATCTCTTTCTCAGAAATAATATGTTTGAAAATATTCATGGTAGGACAGTATAGAATTATAGGCAATGCCAAAATACTGAAAAGAGGACAGGTCAAGTCTTTTGGAGGTGACTGTCATTGAAGATAGATGTAGAGAATGAGCCAGAAAAGTAGACAGATGAAAGAGAGTTCTCTCTCTCTCTCTCTCCTTCCCTTTCCCTATCTCTTCATTCCCTGGGTTCATCTTGTAGATATTTACCCAGAATTATGGTGTGAACTATGAATGATACATAATATAATCATTAAATATTTACCAAGTCTTCATTATGTGCAAAACATGTTAATAGGAATTGAAGGGACAGAAGGAAGCATAATTCATTATTCATTCTTATAAGAAAGTTTTAATCTAGTCAGAGAAAATGTCATTTATTTAATTACTGATTATTCCCAAACATGAAGCAAGCATCTACACTACTTACTAATTAAGGTGGTTTCCTCTGTGCAGAAGTCTCTTGTTCAGTTCTTTCAGTCATTCCTTCTAAAATTGTAGTGTCAGATCTTACTTATCTTTATCATTTTCCCAGATACTTTACTAACATTGCTTTTAAAGTTGTATATCAGAACTATACACAGAGGTAAATCACTCAACAAGGTTAGACATTATATAATATTTCCAGGGATTGAGTTCCCTAGATCTAGACATTCATTATCTGTCTACTAAGCAAGTAAAGACTGCTTATTATTATTATTTTTTTATTGTTGTAGTCATTGTCGGATAGGACAGAGAGAAGTGGAGAGATAAGGGGAAGACAGAGAAGGGGAGAGAAAGATAGAAAACTGCAGATCTGCTTCACTGCTTGTGAAGCGACTCCCCAGCAGGTGGGGAGTAAGGTTCTTGAACCGGGATCCTTAAGCCGGTCCTTGTGCTTTGCACCATGTGCGCTTAAGTCTCTGTGCTACCACTGTACTCCCAAGACTGCTTAAAATTTTATTTTTCATTTTATGAAAAAAAAAATCTATTAACTTTTGTTATGTAAGCAATTGATACTCATTATAGAAAAATCCCGAAATAAAGATAAGCAAAAGAAAAAAAAAAGAAGAATTTTACAGATTCCCATATCCCAAAATTTTGGAATCTGGGTTCATGCTGATATGTCCCATTAGTCTTCAGTCTATCAGTTATTATTTGTGCCTTCTCCTTTACTTTGCCCCAGGCCTGACGTCTTAACCATTTTCTCAGGTCTAGTCTGCTGTAGACTGTCCATACTTAGTACTAGGATTTAATGGGTATTACTCTTGTTCCTGTCCTGCTGTCATTTCTCTGCCTTAAAGAAACTCCTTGCACACTTTTCCCAAGTCCTTACTGTATCTTCATTACAATTTAGCTCTATTGTCATGCTTTTCAAGGTTTTGTTTGTTTGTTTGTTATTGTATTGAGAGGACAGAGATAAATTGAGAGGGGAGGGGAAGATAAAGAGGGAAGAGAAAGATACCTGCTCACCTGCTTTCACAACTTGTGAGGCAGCCTCCCTGCAGATGGGGAGCCAGGGCTGGAACCTGGATCCTGGCATGGGTCCTTGAGTTTCATACTATTTGCACTTAACCTGGTGCGCTGACACCCAGCCCTCTCAAGTTTTTTTTTTTTTTTTTGGTAATTATTATTATTCTTTCTTTCTTTCTTTCTTTCTTTCTTTCTTTCTTTCTTTCTTTCTTTTCTTTCTTTCTTTCTTTCTTTCTTTCTTCCTTTCCCTTCCTTCCTTCCTTCCTTCCTTCCTTCCTTCCTTCCTTCCTTCCTTCCTTCCTTCCTTCCTTCCTTTTTTGTTTTCTTTCCCTCCTTCCTTCCTCCCATCCTTCCTTTCTTTTTTAACCAGGGCACTGCTCAGTTCTGTTTTATAGTGGTGTATGGAGATTGAACTTGGGACTTTCGAGCCTCAGGCATGAGAATCCTTTTGCATAGTCATTATGCTATCTCCTCTCCTTTTCTAGTTCTTTAGTGGATTTTCTTTCTACATTTGATGGATGGTGTGATGCTACAGATGCATTGTTACATATCAAAAATAAATTCATTCCAGCCACTTTTGCCTAAGCTTTAAAATAAATTTATTAGTATAAATGGTCATCTTTTAGAAATGATACATGTAATTCTATGTAAATATTTCTTTGATATTATGGAAATAATTGTCATATCGACAACACTCTTCTCTAGTTTTTTCAGTAGATTGCCTCTCCATATTGTATACTATCCACACCTCTTTCCAAGTAGTGATGGTGATGCCCAAACTATAAGAGAGTGTTCTTAAGGGAACATCTAGCCATATTCATTGCCATTACACAGAGAAAGCCTGTCTGTCATATTACTCCATTTATCATTTATAATCAATGCCAGTCATTTCCTTCCAGAAAATACTGACTTTGATTTTTCTCTCTGATCATTTTCTTGCCCTTGTGACATCTTGCATTTTCCTTCAGACCTCTACTTGCAGAAAAGCTGCTTGCTACATATTTGGACTTTAATTGTCAACTTGATTTTTCAGTCTTACCTCCTTAAAGTCTAAGTTCTTAGAGACTTACAAGACCCTGACTCTATCCGTTACCTAGTTGGTAGGATTGTTCATATTACACATCCTTGATACTATGTTCAGACCTGTAGTAAACTCTGTATTTATTGCTACTTCTTACCATAATATAACATTTAGAGTTATAACAATCTGAAAACTTCATTCAGAGGGAAAATCAAATAAGAACAGATTAAAAAAAAAAGTTTGGGGCATGAAATAACCTATCCCATGTGAGGCTGTGTAGAGAGACTCAAATTAGAGTTTGGGGATGTCAATTGTCTCTGCACATTTGAGTTCTGCTTTCTTTTACATACCTGTCCTCTATTTGGGACATTCATATAACAGTGGTAAGGACGGCTATATTATAGGTTGGACAAACTTCTTTCCCATTTTGACTTTAGGGAAAAAGAGGTTCTTCCAACCTCAGATATAGTTAATGTAAGTCTCAACCCAGTTCTTTTACAGTTTCTGAATCATTTATTATGATAGGAGCATGAAAGTTACTGATTGATTTAGTCTGGGTCACACGATAACCTTACAATTGTGAATAAGACTGGATCTAGGAGGAATTGGATGACTACTAACAAAAGAAAGAAAAATGGATACTAGATTTAAATATATATATATCATAAATCATACCAGGTACATTTTCTTGTAACATTTTATTTCTTATTTCAATAGTATCATAAAACAGTTTTTTTCATAAAGACACATACACTTATATGCAAAATAACTCATTTTAATTTTATGACAATCTACCGAAATGACTATATCATACTTATTCAACCATTAATGTAATCTCCATACTATTGAATATTTGATTCCTCCAATTTTATTTTATTTTAAGACAGAGACACTGAAAGGCAGAGAGGGAGGGACAGAAACCATAACACTGAGGCTGCCTTCAGGGTGATGGGGGCTGGAATCAAACATGGGTTACACACATGGCAAAGCAGAACATTATACAGATGAGCTATTTTACCAACACAGTTATTTCAATTTGAAGTAGTAATGAATATCAATAGTTCAACAACTACTCTTTTGCTACTCATATTTAAAGGTATACACTCATTGTCTCCTTAGAATGAGCTTCTGGAAGTAGAAATTTGTGTTTCATGGCTATGTACTATTTCAAGACTCCTGATATATGTTGACACTATGGTGTAACTCTATGGAGTTGAAATCAACAAATTTTATGTTAATGGCATTTTCTATTAATAATATCAGTAGAAATTAAGTCAGTTTGACATGATTTATTTTATAGTATTTATAATAAAAATTTCATTAATTAACAACCTTTATTATTATTTTTTAAAATTTTACTTATAAAAAGGAAACACTGACAAAACCATAGGATAAGAGGGGTACAACTCTACACAATTCCCACCACCAGAACTCTGTATCCCATACCCTCCCCTGATATCTTTCCTATTCTTTAACCCTCTGGGAGTATGGGCCCAAGGTCATTATGGGGTGCAGAAGGTGGAAGGTCTGGCTTCTGTAATTGCTTCCCCGCTAAACATGGGCACTGACAGATCGATTCAGGCTCCCAGCCTCTCTCTCTCTTTCCTTAGTGGGGAGAAGTTCTGGGGAATCGAAGCCCCAGGTCACATTAGTGGGGTTGTCTGTCCAGGGAAGTCTGGTTGGCATCATGCTAGCATCTGGAACCTGGTGGCTGAAAAGAGAGTTAACATATAAAGCCAAACAAATTGTTGACTAATGAACCTAAAGGCTGGAGTAATGCAGATGAAGAGTTGGGGGGTCTCCATTATGTAGATAGCTAGTAGGCATATTTTAGTTATATTCTTAAGGGCATGTGGCTATACTAGTTATTATTATTTTTTCCCCTGTGCCTGAAATCTGATATGCAGGTGGATTCTAATTATTGTCTGGGGAGATGGTGTCATGGCTGGAAAAAAGGGCTACAAAACTGGATCAGGGAAGAGAGTTGCTCCCAAACAGTTGAAAGGTGTATAAATATTGTTGACTATAAACCCCATCGATATGATCTGATCTGATCTGAGACCCATATTTAGCTTAGGAGCCTATGTGACTTCTGCATCCCTGCAGATCTGAGCTCATATTCTGTGGTCATGAGTAGGAATGTTCCAAATGGCCATAATATCAGGACACATCTTCCTCACGTGTAACATAGTGTTTGGTGTTCAGTTTCCCTTCAGGGATGGAACATTCTCTACCATTGTTGATCCATGTTGAGGGCAAGGTCCTATGGGGGCCCATAAAGAGGTCTAATGTGTTGTTCCTGATAGAGATAAAGTGTGTTTGTGTGTGTGTGTGAGAGACCAAACTGTAAAATATTTCACTTAGTACTTTGTAGCTGGACTATATACAAATTTATGGAAACCCAAAACTAAATTGGGAAATTCCACATAATTTAACAATATAACAATTTTGAAACATTACATTGGCATTTACTTAGATTTTTACTTAAAGTTAGAGTTGGAGTTTACAGAATTAATTAACCACACATAATTATTTATTAAATATATGGTAGTGAACATTTCAGACTTTAAAACTTTCAATAAACAAGTTTCATGTAGAGAGTTAAAAAACATGTTTTTTTATTTTTTAATATTTATTTATTTACTTATTATTGTATAGAGACAGAAAAATGTAGAAGGAAGGGTGATAGGGAAAGACAGAGACACCTGCAAGCCCTGCTTCACCACATGTGAAGTTTTCCCTCTGCGGGTGGGAAGAAACATGTTTTATGACAATGTTTCTTAGTAATTTTATTATGCCAAACAAAGGCCAAATTTGTTGTGGATTAATTTTCCACAAAGACTTCCAGAATAATCTCAGATAATTCTGGAATGTTATACCTAGCTAGATATATGCACATTATAATTTGATTTCAGAGTTTGAGGATGAAGAATTGGCATGTGTTAAGCTTTTCAGAGCATTTAACATCTATTTCAAACATGTTCTTATCTACATTAAAAATACATTTTGCTTTGATATTACCACAAAGAAAGAGTTCTGAAACTGTTTCTACATTTCTCTTGATGTAGTTAGCAGAGGCTTGCATCCAGGCCCATGTAGAGATAGGCAATTTAGTAACAAAATTAGAAGTTAGCTAGAAGCTAACCCTGGAGGGAGGTGCTCTTAAGGATAGCAGATAACATTTTTAAGTAATCACTAAAACTGTTAAGCCTAAAAGTGAAGCCTACTTACATTTATGGGTAGTGTGTCAACCACCATTTTAGCCCTTCCCTTTCACTGGCAAATCTAATTGAGGAATTACATTATAACTACATTATAACAATTATAGGGCCATGTTAGAGCATTAGCTAGTTTATACTGAGATCCAACTTATTTCCCAGATGATCTACCAGTAAAATCATTCAACCTCTGGCTGACAACACATTGGGAAAGGAACAAAAATTACAACAAACATGCCTATTGAACTGAATCTGCACTCAAGTTTAAAGCTGGGTTATAACCTCTAATTTCCATTCAGAGGATTAATGTACCAGAACAGTTACCAATAATGGTCAGCTAGTCTTAGCATAAAGCATAAAGAAAATGAAAATTTTGGTCACTCTTCATGAGCTTTTTATTCCAGTTAATTAATTAAGCATTTGAGATAGTGAACAAACATGGGAGCCCACTGTGTGGCTGAAGGTTATGGTGCCAGACATAAAAACAAAGAAGGTGACCACCACATGGGTGAAGGTCATGTCTGGTAAATCCACTAAAATATAAATGAAAGAAAAACACCTCCACCTATGTGGTTAAATCTCTTGGGTCAGGAAACCTCCGTTGTGGGGAGAGAGGAAAGGGAGTTATTTTTAGTGTAAAGACCATTATCTCAAGGCTAGAAAGTCCAGACCATAGGAGAGAAATGTATTCTCGAAGAAATATTTCCAATATAGAAGTGAGAGAATGATTGTATATCTTGAACTTTTTAAAACACAGACTGAGACTTTTTAATACATAATCTGAGTCTTTGATATGTGGACTCTTTCAAAAGCCTAGACCAGGTAGAACAGAAGCAACAAGTGGTACGGCTATATACAAGATACTGGGTATTATACAGCAAACCCTAACAAAGGAACTTTTCAAATTTAACCCAATTACCAAATAATGTAATGATAACAATAACTATCCATTGTTTTCTTAACCCTAAGACAGCAGGAACCTCACATTTCCACTATAGAGCCTATATTTCCCCTAGTCCTGGAACCTTAGGGTGGGGCACACTTTCCTGAACGCTTCCCTCAATTCATATAAAATAATGTTGCATCTGCCGATGGCAACCTAATTAACACAAGGAGTGCCACCTCAACATGCTTCACTTCAAACTGTGTATAGAGACTTCAGGTGTGGAATGACAATCCTTTAGCTTCATTACTCGGGTGAGACCTTTCCTTTTATAGTATTCTCTAATTCCATCCCAGGTGGTTCACTTCCTAACAAAGTCCCAAAATCTAGATATACACCAGTTTCTGTGAGAGAGAGCATATGTTCACATTCATCCATAAACTAGGGCAAAATATATGCCTGAAAGCAGAAGTACATGAGAATCTGCAATGAGTACCCCTTAACACTTCATCTGCACTATTCCAGCCTTTAGGTCCATAATTGTTCAACAATTTGTTTGGCTTTGTATGTTAACTCTCTTTTCAGCCACCAGGTTCCAGATGCCAGCATGATGCCTACCAGTCTTCCCTGGACTGAAGACCCAACCAATGTGTCCTGGCGCTCCTCTTCACCAGAGACCCACAGTACTAGGGATGGAGACTGGGAGTATTGCTTGACTAGTCAACACCCATGTTCAGCAGGCAAGCAATTACAGAAGCCAGACCTTCCACCTTCTGCAACCCACAACGACCCTGGGTCCATGCTCCCAGAGGGATAGAGAATGGGAAAGCTGTCAGGGGAGGGGATGGGATATGGAGATTGGGTGGTGGGAATTGTGTGGTGTTGCACCCCTCCTATAGTACGGTTTTGTCAATGTCTCCTTTTTTAAATTAAAAAAGAAAAATGAGAGAAATGAGTAAAGACCATAATCTTGAAAGGGGAAGGAATCTGAAGAACCCAAGAAATGTTCTCACAGAGTGTAACACATTGAGAGTCTTCTTGTATTTTAATAAAGGAGCCTACTCGAGAAATGGTAACAAGTTCCAGGTGGGAAGAGAAGACCCAGATAGGAAATAAAAAGACTTGGAGAAAGTAAATAGCTTTTCTGCACAGGAAGTGGGCTGAGGAAGAAGCCACTTTTGCCTGAAAATTTGTGTGTGGCAGACTTGAAGAACCTGAGACCACAATCATTCAAGAAATCCAGCAAGTAGATAATTGAGGTACAGGAAAGTCCTGCATTCCAGAAAGTTTCCCAAGAGATATAGGAAAGCCTTTCGTGGTGTTGGCACTGGAATAAACATAACTTATAGTGGAGACTGACTTAAGAGAGAAAAAGCCTTAGTCTGGTTACTGCAAAAAGAATAAAGATTTAAAATGTCTGAATTTATGTCCTGTCAGAGTTGCCAAATGTATTGGGGTGGAGGGGATTTGGGCCAAGATTTTTCTTTACATTTTTAAAGGTTTGTCACACTTAATCCCAACAAAAATAGAGGAGAAAGCATGATTTCAGGAATTTTAAACTTTATTCAGAGATCACCCCCATGTTGGAGTACTCATGGGTGAGAGAGAGAGACAGAGAGAGAGAGAGCGCTTTTACTCACATGATGGCAGGCCCACCTAGAGAGAGAGAGAACACCCCAGTCATGCCCATAAGTCTAGCTTATAAACATCTAAGCCCTGCCTTCATGTCCTTTCTAAGCCACACCTGTTACCTCTCCCATATCCTGTGCAACAATTTCCATCCCCCAGGCACACAGGTGTGCCTGGGGAGCATGTGCTCTGGTGTGGTGCAGCAGTCAGTATCTGTGTTCCCCTAAGTACTTGCTATTTTTGACCTCAACAGTAGTAAGAAATTTTCTTTAGTTGCATCTTCCTTCACAATTTTAAAATGATTATTTAAAGATTCTTTCTCACCATCACATTACTAGCTATTAATTTTTTTTCCTTTATTTTCATTGGACAGAGAGAAATTGGGACAGGGGAGGTAGAGAGGGACAGAGACAGAGAGACAGCAATAGTACTTGCTTTAGCATTCAATGAAGCTTCTCCCCTGTAGGTGGGGAGTGGGAGCTCGAACCCCCACTGGTTCCTGCTTTTTCCTTCTCTCCACCCCCATCCTACGTACTTCCTCTTTCTGACACTTCCGCCTCAGGAGATATATGTAGGACAGGAATGTGATTAGAGATAGCTAGATTGAACTGCATCCCCACTCATCAATAAAGATTGAACTGCATCCCAGCTCAGCCATAAGTCCCTGGTAGTCTCTCTCCTGCCTGCAAAGCTAGCCCGGCCTGGCAATCAATCATTGCTGCCATTTATTTATTGCTATTTTTTCCTTGGTGACAGTTGAGACCTATTCCTCTTGTGTATGTGTCTGGAGAGTTCTTTCACATTTCTGGTGTTTCCCTCCATGTCTGTTACTGAGTGTCTACATCTTTCTAACTCAGTGATTCAGCAGTTTAAAATCTGTTTGGCTACTAGCCTTACCCATATTGTCTACAACTAGCCTTATTTTTAATGAAAATAATATACATATTTCCCTTTTCTAGATATGATCTATAGTTCTTCTTTTTCATAGTTCTGGCAGAGTAAAGTGAATATTAAGTCTTGTACTCATCAAAAACTGAAAATAACCTGACACGATAGACTTTAAAATAAATAAAATTTAAAAAGGTAGGGATGGGCATTACTTAATGCTCAGAGGATCAGTCAGTCAAGAGGACTTAACAATTATTAGCATCTATGCACCCAATGAGAAGCCATCTAAATACATCAAACATCTACTGAAAGAGCTACAGCAATATATTAACAGCAACACAGTCATAGTATGGGACTCGAACACCCCACTCTCTCAACTTGACAGATAATCCAGGCAGAAAATCAATAAGCAATGAGGGAGCTAAATGATGAGTTAGATAAATTAGAACTATTGAACATTTTCAAAGTCATTCAATCCAAGAAACTGGAATACAAATTCTACTCAAGTCCACATGGGTCATTCTCAAGGATAGACCATATGTTAGGCCACAAAGACAGCATCAGCAAATTCATAATGACTGAGATCATCCCAAGCTTCTTCTGAGACAACAGTGGAATTAAACTTACACTTAACAATCAACAAAAGATTAGTAATACTCCTAAAATATGGAAGCTCAACAATACCTACTTAACAACTACTGGGTCACAGAGGAAATAAAGGAAGAAATCAAAAATGTTTTGAGAGTTCAGTGAAAATGAAAACACAAGCTATCAAAATATTTGGGAAGCAGCTAAGGCAGTACTGAGAGGGAAGTTCAAAGCCATACAAGCACATATTAGAAAATAGGAAAAAGCACAAATAACCTGATTGCACATATTAAAGACCTAGAAGAAGAAGAACAAAGGGACCCTAAAGCAACCAGAGGGACAGAAATAACTAAAGTTATGGTAGAAATAAAGAACACTGAAAATAAGAAAAACGTGCATAAGATCAAAAGTAAATGTTTGTTCTTCAAAAGAGTGAACAAAATCAGGAGTCGGGAGGTAGTGCAGCGGGTTAAGAGCAGGTGGCACAAAGCACAAGGACCAGCCTAATGATCCTGCTTCAAGCACCCAGTTCCCCACCTTCAGGGGAGTTGCTTCACAAGTGGTGAAGCAGGTCTATAGGTGTCTGTATTTCTCTCCCCCTCTCTGTCTTCCCCTCCTCTCTCCATTTCTCTCTGTCCTATCCAACAACGACATCAATAACAACAATAACAACTATAATAATAAAACAAGGGCAATGAAAAGGGAATAAATAAATTTAAAAAAAATTTTAAAAAGTGTGAACAAAATCGACAGACCTTTAACCAAACTCACACACAAAAAAAGGGAGAAGACCCAAATAAATCAGTCAGATCATAGATAAAAGAGAATATATCACAACAGACACCACAGAAATTCAAAACATCATGCAAATTCTGTGAAAAACTATACGCCACCAAGCTATAGAACCTGGAAGAACTGTACTATTTCCTAGATATCTGTGAACTTCCAAAATTAAATAAAGAGGCATTGGCTAATATGAACAGGCCCATCAAAGCTAATGAAATTGAAAGTTATCAAAAACCTTCCCAAGAATAAAATTCCTGGACCAGATGGTTTTACAAATGAATTCTACAAAACCTTCAAAGAAGAACTAATACCTCTACCTTTAAAAGTCTTCCAGAAAACTGAAGACACTGGAATACCTCCTTCCAGCTTCTATGAAGCCAACATCACTTTGATAGCAAAAGCAGGCAGGGACACAACCAAAAAAAGAAAACTACAGACCAATATCTCTGATGAACATAGGTAATAAAATGTTGAACAAAATTCTAGCCAACCGGATATAGCAGTATATTAAAAAGATTGTTCATCATGACCAAATGGCATTTATCCCAGGCATGCAAATTTGGTCTAATATATGTAAATCAGTCAACATGATCCACCACATCAATAAAAGCAAGACCAAAAACCACAAGGTCACATCAATAGATGCAGAGAAAGCCTTTGACAAAACACAACATCCCTTTATGATCAAAACACTACAAAAAATGGGAATAGATGGAAAATTCCTAAAGATAGTAGAGTCTATATATAGCAAACCTGCAGCCAACATCATATTCAATGGTGAAAAACTGGATGCATTTCCACTCAGATCAGGTACTAGACAGGGATGCCCACTATCACCATTAATATTCAACATAGTCTTGGAAGTTCTTGCTATAGCAATCTGGCAGGAGCAAGGAATTAAAGGGATACAGACTGGAAGAGAAGAAGTCAAACTCTTCCTATTTGCAGATGACATGAGAGTGTACATAGAGAAACCTAAGGAATCCAGCAAGAAGCTTTTGGAAATCATCAGGCAATAAAGTAAGGTGTCAGGTTACAAAATTAACATTCAAAAGTCAGTGTCATTCCTCTATGCAAACACTAAGGTAGAAGAAGATGAAATCCAGAAATCAATTCCTTTTACTATAGCAACAAAAACAATAAAATATCCAGAAATAAACCTAACCAAAGAAGTGAAAGTCTTGTATACTGAAAATTATGAGTCACTACTCAAGGAAACTGAAAAAGACACAAAGAAGTGGAAAGATATTCTATATTCATAGGTTGAAAGAATTAGCATCATCAAAATGAATATACTACCCAGAGTCATATACAAATTAAGTGCTATCCCCATTAAGATGCAAAGCACATTTTCTTAGGAGAATAACACAAATTCTACAAATGTTCATCTGGAACCAGAAAAGACCTAAAATTGCAGAAACCGTCTTGAGAAGAAAGAACAGAACTGGAGGCACCACGCTCCCAGATCTCAAATCGTAATATCTGAGGGCCATTGTAATCAAAACTGCTTGGTACTGGAACATGAATAAACACACTGACCAGTGGAATAGAATTGAGAGCCCAGAAGTATGCCCCACACATATGGACATCTAAAATTTGACAAAGGAGCACTGACTATTAAATTGGGAAAGATGAGTCTCTTCAATAAATGGTGTTAGAAATAATGGGTTGAAACATGCAGAAGAATAAAACTGAACCACTATATTTCACCAAATACAAAAGTAATTTCCAAGTGGATAAAGGACTTGGATGTTAGATCAGAAACTATCAGATAATTACTTAGAGGAAAATATTGGCAGAACTCTTTTCTGCATACATTTTAAAGACATCTTCATTGAAATGAATCCAATTACAATGAAGACTAAGGCAAGTATAAACCTATGGGGTACATCAAATTAAAAAGCTTCTGCACAGCAGAAAAAACCACTCCCCAAACCAAGAGACCCCTCACAGAATGGGAGAAGGTCTTTACATGCCATATATCAGACAAGAGGCTAATAACCAAAATATATAAAGAGCTTGCCAAACTCAACCACAAGAAAACAACCCCATCCAAAAATGGGGAGAGGACATGAACAGAATATTCACTACAGAAGAGATCCAAAAAGCTGAGAAACACATGAAAAAAATATACTCTATGTTCATAGAAGCACAATTCATAATAGTTAAAACCTGGAAGCAACCCAGGTGCCCAACAACAGGTGAGTGGCTGAGAAAGCTGTGGTATATATACACAATGGAATACTATACAGCTATCAAGAACAATGAACCTACCTTCTCTGACCCATCTTGGACAGAACTAGAAGGAATTATGTTTAGTGAGCTAAGTCAGAAAGATAAAGATGAGTATGGGATGATCCCACTCATCAACAGAAGTTGAGAAAGAAGATCTGAAAGGGAAACTAAAAGCAGGATCTGACTAAATTGAAAGTAGGGCACCAAAGTAAAAACCCTGTGGTGAGGGGGAGGATGGACATGTGGCTTCCTGGGCCGGTGGGGGGTGGGGGCGGTGGGCGGGTAAGATGGGACACAGTCTTTTGGTGGTGGGAATGGTGTTTATGTACACTCCTAGTAAAGTGTAGTCATATAAATCACTAGTTAATTAATATGAGAGGGGGAAAATTAATTGTATGTCTCAAATCTTTTAAATCACAGACTGAGTCTTTTTAATATATAGACTGTATATTTGATATGTGGACTCTCTCAAAAGCCTAGACCAAGTAGATAAGAAGAAACTGGTGGCACAGCTATTTACAAGATACTGGGTACTATACAGCAAACCCTAACAAGAGGACTTTTCAATGTTAACCCAATTACCAAATAATGTGATGATAACAATAACTATCGATTGTCTTTTTGAACCCTAAGACAGCAGGAACCTCACATCTCCACTATAGAGCCTGTATTCCCCCCAGTCCTGGAACCTTATGATAGGGCCCTCTTTTCCGCATGCCTCTCCCAATCCATATCAAATAATATTGCATCTGCCGATCACAACCTAATCAATGCAACGATTGCCACCTCAACATGCTTCACTTCAGACTGTGTCCAGAGACTTCAGGTGTGGAAGACAACCCTTCTGCTTCATTACTCGGGTGAGAACTTTCCTTTCATAGTACTCTCTAATTCCATCCCAGGTGGTTCACTTTCTAACAAAGTCCCAAAACTTAGATATAGACAAGGTTCTGTGAGAGAGAGCATATGTTCACACGTATCCATCAACTAGTGCAAAATATATACCTGAAAGCAGAAGTACACTAGAGTTTGCATTGAGTACCCCCCTAACACTTCCTATCCACTATTCCAAGCTTTGGGTCCATGATCGCTCAACAATTTGTTTGGCTTTGTCTGTTAACTCTCTTTTCAGCCACCAGGTTCCAGATGCTATCAGGATGACGGCCAGGCTTCCCTGGACTGAAGACCCCAGCAATGTGTCCTGGAGCTCGGCTTCCCCAGAGACCCACCCTAGTAGGGAAAGAGAGAGGCAGACTGGGAGTATAGACATACCAGTCAACGTCCATGTTCAGCAGGC